>NC_058087.1:100303367-100603367 GCF_014858855.1 Bufo gargarizans
TATGAAGAGTTAACTGAAGGTGTGGTACCTCTTTCTGGGGGCGGTTACAGGCCTGTGGGAACAATTAGTGAACACAGGTGCACCCTCCCCTATAAAAGGTCTCACTTTTAGGCCCCTTTCACACGGGCGAGTTTTCCGTGCGGGTGCGATCCGTGCGGCGAACGTATGGCACCCGCACTAAATCCTGACCCATTCATTTCTATGGGGCTGTGCACATGAGCGTTGTTTTTAACGCATCACTTGTGCGTTCAGTTGAAATCGCAGCATGCTCTATATTGTCCGATTTTGACGTGACGCAGGCCCCATAGAAGTGAATGGGGTGTGTGAAAATCGGATGGCATCCGCAAGCAAGTACGGATGCCGTGCGATTTGCACGCACGGTTGCTAGGAGACGATCGGGATGGAGACCCGATCATTATTATTTTCCCTTATAACATGGTTATAAGGGAAAATAATAGCATTCTGAATACAGAATGCATAGTAAACCAGCGCTAGAGGGGTTAAAAAAATAAATAAATTTAACTCACCTTAGTCCACTTGATCACGAAGCCCGGCATCTCCTTGTGTCTCCTTTGCATGATTAACAGGACCTGGGGTGAGCTGCTCCATTAAATACCGGTTAAGGACCTTTGATGACGTCACTCCGGTCATTACATGGTCTTTTACCATGGTGAGTCACCATGGTAAAAGATCATGTGACGTACCATGTGATGACCGGAGTGACGTCATCGAAGGTCCTTAACCTGTATTTAATGGAGCAGCTCACCCCAGGTCCTGTTCATCAGCAGAGGAGACACAAGGAGATGCCGGGCTTCGTGATCAAGTGGACTAAGGTGAGTTAAAAAAAATTCATATTTTTTTTTTAACCCCTCTAGCGTTGGTTTACTATGCATTCTGTATTCAGAATGCTATTATTTTCCCTTACAACCATGTTATAAGGGAAAATAATACAATCTTCAGGACATCAATTACAAGCCCGAACTTCTATGAAGAAGTTCGGGTTTGGGTACCAAACATGCGCGATTTTTCTCACGCGAGTGCAACGCATGACCATGTTTTGCACTCGCACGGGAAAATCGCGCATTTTCCCGCAACGCACCCGGCTCTTATCCGGGCAAAAAAACTGACGCCCGTGTGAAAGAGGCCTTAATGTTTTTCTGTGTCATGAAGAAGGGCTGGAATTGTCTCTGGTAGCCCGAAAAGCTTAGACAAGACTGCTATTTTGTAATCCGTGGATGAGTTTTTAACCGCAAGCTAAATAAACGCATATTCCTTTATCTAAGTGGAGCTGGATTTTCTCAACTTCTTTTTTCTAATAGTTTTGTTCTCTACAGTAAGGCTGGGAGAACAGGATCCTTCCTCAAATTTCAGGAAGAGATCATCGAGAACCTCCTGTATCCAGGAGGTTCCGTGGCCTCATCCACCAGTGTAGTTAGCCGTCTACACGAGCGACATTTCCCCAGTGTCGTTCCTGGTACCTCAACCCAACCGTCACCCCGAAAAAGATGTGTCTGTAGCAGGAGTGGAGTAAGGCGTGACACACGCTATTTCTGCCCTGACCACCCTGCCCTATGCTTTGGAGAGTGTTTCCGGAAGTACCACACACAGGTACACCTAGCATAGGGATCACATCTCACAGGACAGGCACACAGGGCTATTAGGGCCCATTCACACACAGCTGCTGCAAACCTCTCCATTCACCTGGGCCTGTGACAAAGTGCATAACGCACTTCGCCACATCTTTGGGCGATTTGCGCTTTGCACATTGTCCCATGGGGAAGGAGAGGTTTGTCCTATAAAGGTAAAAAAAAAACAACAAAAAAAAAAAACACCGGTAAGCAAAAAAGTTAACGTTCAGTTTCAAAAGTTAAATAAAGTTTATATGTTCTGTTCTAAAGTTATTACAAAGTTAATAAAATGTATTGCGTTGCGGCCTGTTTTTTTCTTTTTTGTTTCGTTTTTTTACCTTTCAGGTGGACAAACCGATCGACTAGCTGCAGCACTGATGTGCATTCGGACAGAAGCACTGCGCTGCTGTCAGATTACAGACAAGTCGGTGTATGCGGCGCTGCAAGACGAGATTTCTCCTCTGCAGTAAAAGATACGTTTGCCGAGGCATATGAGCTGAGGAGGTGGCGGTGTTCATATGCTTTGGCAAACACTTTGTATATAAATATAAAAAAAATATAATACCGGCAATGATTTATTCATCCACATCAATTGATGTGAATGGAGAAATCGGGTTTGCCAGGGCATACGAGCTAAGTGGGTATGGATGTTGGGCGGAGCTCCTATGTCCTGGCAGACGCCTTTCCCCTCCTTTTTTTTTTTTGGCAGAGATTTTTTCATCCACATTGATCGATGCGAATGAAGAAATCTGTGCCGTTCATTTGTTTCTTTCAGCCCAGAGGCTGAACGGAAAAAAAAAATCTCATTACCTGTATGCTCAATATAAGGAGAATAGCAGAAACTCCTAATGCTGGCCATACATGTAATGATTGCGGAGACCCTCAAATGCCAGGGCAGTACAAACACCCCACAAATGACCCCATTTTGGAAAGATGACACCCCAAGGTATTCGCTGAGGGGCATATTGAGTCCATGAAAGATTTAAATTTTTGTCCCGAGTTAGCGGAAATTGAGACTTTGTGAGAAAAAACAAACGCTAGCTTATGCCAAAAAAAAAAAATTCTATGAACTCGCCAGGCCCCTCATTGAATACCTTGGGGTATCTTCTTTCCAAAATGGGGTCACATGTGGGGTATTTATACTGCCCTGGCTTTTTAGGGGCCCTAAAGCGTGAGAAGAAGTCTGGGATCCAAATGTCTAAAAATGCCCTCCTAAAAGGAATTTGGGCACCTTTACACATCTAGGCTGCAAAAAAGAGACCCCCAAGGTATTCCGTGAGGGGCATGGCGAGTTCCTAGAATTTTTTTAAAAAATTTGTCACAATTTTTTTTTTTTTTTTTTTTTTTATTGCAAAGTCTCATATTCCACTAATTTGCGACAAAAAATAAAAAATTCTAGGAACTCGCCATGCCCCTCACGGAATACCTTGGGGTGTCTTCTTTCCAAAATGGGGTCACTTGTGGGGTAGTTATACTGCCCTGGCATTTTAGGGGCCCAAATGCGTGTGAAGTAGTTTGCAATCAAAATGTGTAAAAAAATGGCCGGTGAAATCCGAAAGGTGCTCTTTGGAATGTGGGCCCCTTTGCCCACCTAGGCTGCAAAAAAGTGTCACACATGTGGTATCGCCGTACTCAGGAGAAGTTGGGGAATGTGTTTTGAGGTGTCATTTTACATATTCCCATGCTGGGTGAGATAAATATCTCGGCAAAAGACAACTTTTCCCATTTTTTTATACAAAGTTGGCACTTGACCAAGATATTTATCTCACCCAGCATGGGTATATGTAAATTGACACCCCAAAACACATTCCCCAACTTCTCCTGAGTACGGCGATACCACGTGTGACACTTTTTTGCAGCCTAGATGCGAAAAGGTGCCCAAATTCCTTTTAGGAGGGCATTTTTAGACATTTGGATCCCAGACTTCTTCTCACGCTTTAGGGCCCCTAAAATGCCAGGGCAGTATAACTACTCCACAAGTGACCCCATTTTGGAAAGAAGACACCCCGAGGTATTTCATGATGGGCATAGTGAGTTCATGGAAGTTTTTATTTTTTGGCACAAGTTAGTGGAATATGAGACTTTGTAAGGAAAAAAAAATCATCATTTTTCTCTAACTTGTGACAAAAAATAAAAAGTTCTATGAACTCACTATGCCCATCAGCAAATACCTTAGGGTGTCTACTTTCCAAAATGGGGTCATTTGTGGGGGTTTTCTACTGTCTGGGCATTGTAGAACCTCAGGAATCATGACAGGTGCTCAGAAAGTCACAGCTGCTTCAAAAAGTGGAAATTCACATTTTTGTACCATAGTTTGTAAACTTTTACCCAAACAATTTTTTTTTTTACCCAAACATTTTTTTTTTATCATAGACATGTATAACAATAAATTTAGCGAAAAATTTATATATGGATGTCGTTTTTTTGCTAAATTTTACAGCTGAAAGTGAAAAATGTCATGTTTTTGCCAAAAAAATCGTTAAATTTAGATTAATAACAAAAAAAGTAAAAATGTCAGCGGCAATGAAATACCACCAAATGAAAGCTCTATTAGTGAGAAGAAAAGGAGGTAAAATTCATTTGGGTGGTAAGTTGTATGACCGAGCAATAAACGGTGAAAGTAGTGTAGTGCAGAAGTGTAAAAAGTGGCCTGGTCATTAACGGTGTTTCAGCTACGGGGGTTGAAGTGGTTAGAGACAGCGCACCTTAAATCAAAATGGCCGAAAATGACCTTGTACCCCAGTTATCAAACAAAGCAAATGCAACCTGATACTGATCATTACGAAGAGCAGGAGGTAGAACCCACACTTCCAGTGGACCAAGTTGCGCGACCAAGGCGCTCTCTCAAACTAACTATAAAGATCACGGAAAACTATCACACCAGGAAAGATGAGCTATGTGACAACCTGGAAGAGCTATGGGAATGAGTTTCCTCCCTCATATCAGGACGTAAGTCCTCCTCAGGCGATGCCACCAGCTTACAAGTTGCCGTCGGGAGGCTGAACGCAGCCCATGAAAGATACAAGAGACTGTCCACAAGGTGTATAACCTTTCTAAAAGACTCTAATATTGAAGAAGCCCCGTCAGAATTGTGCAAGGCAGAATCAATAGACAGACAAAGAGACGCCATGGTGCTGGATGCTAAAGATAAAGTGGAACTCTGCATCTCTCATTTGCAAGAAACTAGATCACACAGATCGCATTCATCCAAACATTCCTCGCGGCCCTACAGATCATCATGCTCTAGAAGCTCCGCCCTGAGCGACAGATTACTAGAGGCCCTCATAAATGCAGAGCAATCCCAAGTGAGGTGTTCCTTCACCGAAAAAGAAGTCCTTGCGAGGGCAGAAGCACAGACGGCGGCCAAGTGGGCTGAAGCGGAGGCAGAAGCCAAGAGGGCAGAATCAGAGGAGGTGGCCAAGAGGGCAGAAGCCAAGAAGGCAGAAGCAGAGGCGGTGGCCAAGAGGGCAGAAGCGGAGGCAGAAGCCAAGAAGGCAGAAGCAGAGGCTCGAATAAACATCCTTGAATCAGAGAGGGAAGAGGAAATTGCATTAGCAAAAGTAAGACTACTTGATCAAACATAGAGCCAAGGCCTTGATTCAGTCTGCTTACCACCAGAGGAGATAGACGATCCAGTTGATCGCACCAGCGACTATGTACTGAAACAGTTATCTGCACCACCCCCAGTGTGCAGTACTGTCCAAGCCAACAACACTGAAACCTCCAAGCCAGCTCTACCCGCAGTGCCAGTGACACCCACAGCACCCGAGCAATCCAATAACAGTTGCCAAGATGCACCCTCTCAAGGACAGCTATTACAGCAAGATGGCTACCAGGTGTTTCCTGGCCTACCTCCACAGCTCAAGCAGCAGTCATCAGAATCTACAGAGGCTAGACCACAGCTCAACCCTGCAGCAACATCATTCTGCCCGGAAACATCTCACCCTTTCACGCCACGCAGCCTATACGCCCCAGGGGCATCACAAGTTGTCATGGCAACAAGCAGTGAGAGATCAGATATGTCTGAGTTTGCCAGGTTTATGGTGAGCAGAGAGCTAATTAACACCAGTCTCTTAAAATTTGATGACCATGTGGAGAGCTACAGAGCCTGGAAGGCTACCTTCAAAGCTGCCATTGCCAACCTCAACCTAACCACAGAGCAGGAGCTCGACCTCTTGATCAACTGGCTGGGCCCAGGCTCCACAAATCGCATCAAGAGCCTTAGAACTGTCTATGTGGGACAAGCAGAAGCAGGTCTCGCTGCAGTCGGGCAGAGACTCGAACGCACCTTTGGCAGTGCAGAAGCAATAGAGAAGGCACTATTCAGGAGACTGCAGAACGTCCCCAAGATCAGTCTCAAGGATGTCCATAAGCTTCAGGTTTTAAGTGATTTGCTCATGGAACTGGAGCTCGCCAAAAGAGATCCTCGTCTGTCCGGGCTGTGCTACCTGGATACAGCCCATGGGGTGAACCCAATTGTCGTGAAGCTACCATACAGCCTGCAAGAGAAGTGGGTGGCATCAGTCTCAAGGTACAAAAGAGTGCATGACATCACCTTTCCCCCATTTTTTCATTTCTGTAGGTTCATCGATGAACAGTCCCAGATGAGGAATGACCCCAGCCTTGACTTCCTGGAGTTAAATACTACAGCATCAGTGACACCATCATCAAGGTATGAAAGTATTGTGCATAAAGACTTTAAGAGCAGCGTGAATGTTAGAAAGACTAACCTTCCATCATCTGCAGTACCCACTGGTAAACAGTACACTACCTCATCAGGAGACAAGGCCTTCAATAGTGAATGTCCCATTCATTAAAAAAACACACTCACTGAACAAATGCGGAGGATTTAGATCCCAAACCATACAGGAGCGCAAGAAAGTCCTCACCGAGGGGTATGGGGTATGTTTCAGGTGCTGCGCTTCATTGGAGCACATGGCTAAGGACTGTAAATCCATTGTCAAGTGTGAGGAGTGTCATAGTGAAAGACATGCCTCAGCTATGCACCCAACTCCACTCACAAGGGATTCACTGGCTGCTGTCACCACCAGTCCTGCTCCAAGTCATGGCGGGGAGCCCCAGAACCACGCTAACGCAGCCACTGCTTTTTCCTGCTCGTGCTTGGACATATGTGGGGAGGGCCAGAGTGAGAAATGTTGTGCCCGCATATGCCTAATTAAGGTCTACCCGGAGGGGCTACCAAAAAAGGCAGTAAAAATGTATGCCATCATTGACGACCAAAAGCAACCGCTCCCTAGCAGGACCTAAATATTTTGAAGCCTTTGGAATGAAGGGACCGTCAGAACCCTACATCTTAAACACCTGCTCGGGTCGCATAGAGACTAGCGGCAGGAGGGCACAAGGATTCATCGCTTGTTCTGTCAGTGGAAATACAGAAATACCTCTACCGACGCTGATCGAATGTGATCAAATACCCAACCATAGGGATGAAATTCCTACCCCGGAAGCTGCATTTCACCAACCACACCTAAGGCACCTAGCCAACGTTATCCCACCTATGGACAACAACGCAGAGATTCTACTCCTGCTTGGCAGAGACAATCTAAGGGTACACAAGGTGCGTCAACATTGTAATGGTCCCCACTATGCACCATACGCCCAGAGACTGGACTTGGGATGGGTAGTCATAGGAAATGTATGCTTGGATCAACCAAAAATCTGCTCTTTCAAAACGTGCGTGCGTGGAGATGGACGCACAACTTGCATTAAGCCTTGCCCTCATCACTACAAGGTGAAAGAGAAGCCACCAGACCTCATACAACCACCTGACGACATTCCTCCCTTCTTTGCCGACAACTTGGGAAGATTACCAAAACGAACAAGTGGAAAATGGTATAAAAGGTATAAATTTATTGATAAAATACAAAAGATGGAGCTACTACAGAGTTGCAAGAGTACGGAGAAGCACAGGGTCACAGACACCACAATACACCTGAGTGTCTATGAATAATGACACATGGACAGGTACAATGATAAGGTACTAATGTGCGTTCAAAAATGACCAAAATGGCCAGCTATGGTATCTCTACACAATACCTGTAGATGAATTATACAAGTAACCCTGCTAGGTACAGGGAAAAACCCAGTGAATCTACACATAGTATTGAAACCATGGAAAACAGACCATGGAAGTAAGAATACTCAAGTAAAGATGACAATGAAACCAATAGATACTATGGATATGTAAGGAGACTCACTATGGATGCGTGCAGAGGTCCCCAGCAACAATATGGAAAGGGAAATACCGGCTTAGAACGTACCTGAAGACATGGTGGTGAATGGGCGTAAGGACCCTGGGCGCACAACCTCGACGCGCGTTTCGCCCTACGGCTTCGTCAGGAGGTATTGAATGATGTATAGACAGGGTATATATAAGGAGAGGTGGGTGGGTGGAGGAAAATTACCTCTATATGGTACACCTGTGGTCCACATGTCTGGGCGCGGAAGGCTCCATGATGCTAGACGCCATCTCTCGGCGCATCCACGTCATCGCGCGAGCGCGAAAATATGACGTAATGGAGCGCGTCGAGATGGCGCAGCGCAGCGCATGCGCAGTGCATGCGCAGTCCGCGACCCTGTGGAACGCAGGTGACCCGCAACCAATAGTGCGTGGGTAAGGAGACAGGAAGTGTCACAGTCATGTGACTGGCTGTGACGGGGTACCAAAGAGGACACTGGACGCATCCATACCGAGTCCCACACAACCTAAACTGAGCCTGAAATCGACAATGCACGTGATAAATGAGTCAACCAGTATAGTGCATAAAGTCAGCCGTGTGTGTGTGGGGGCGGGGCAGAGCACATCCATAAACAAATGGTTGCTCTAGCCCGTCCACACAGACCACAGCTGATACAAAGACAGTGCACAACGGACCATGTAATTATGGCCAAAATCTCATCTACCCTAAAATGACGTG
This sequence comes from Bufo gargarizans, assembly GCF_014858855.1. NCBI lineage: Eukaryota > Metazoa > Chordata > Amphibia > Anura > Bufonidae > Bufo > Bufo gargarizans. The sequence continues at coordinate 100,311,934 of NC_058087.1, forward strand.
TAAAACAAGATGAAATACATAAAATAAAGTGGCTTATAAACATGATGTGTTATACATTGTATAGAAATTTACAAATATATATGTAAAAAATATGTACAATATAAACAATAAATAAATCCATAATTTGATAATAAAAATTCATACATATTTTATGGTTGTAATCAGATGTTGATTGTATATTCAGAATCCATGATCTAAACAACATAATTCGATAAGCCTACCTATAAGTGAATGATCATAATTAATATATTTAGAGTTAAATGGCCATCAAAGTATTAGTAGATCCATGCATTACTAGATAAAAAATCAATACATATTTCATGATTCAATATCGAATACCCAATCAACATCTACAGGTCCTTCTCAAAAAATTAGCATATTGTGATAAAGTTCATTATTTTCTGTAATGTACTGATAAACATTAGACTTCCATATATTTTAGATTCATTACACACCAACTGAAGTAGTTCAAGCCTTTTATTGTTTTAATATTGATGATTTTGGCATACAGCTCATGAAAACCCAAAATTCCTATCTCAAAAAATTAGCATATCATGAAAAGGTTCTCTAAACGAGCTATTAACCTAATCATCTGAATCAACTAATTAACTCTAAACACCTGCAAAAGATTCCTGAGGCTTTTAAAAACTCCCAGCCTGGTTCATTACTCTAAACCGCAATCATGGGTATGACTGCCGACCTGACTGCTGTCCAGAAGGCCATCATTGACACCCTCAAGCAAGAGGGTAAGACACAGAAAGAAATTTCTGAACGAATAGGCTGTTCCCAGAGTGCTGTATCAAGGCACCTCAGTGGGAAGTCTGTGGGAAGGAAAAAGTGTGGCAGAAAACGCTGCACAACGAGAAGAGGTGACCGGACCCCGAGGAAGATTGTGGAGAAGGACCGATTCCAGAGCTTGGGGGACCTGCGGAAGCAGTGGACTGAGTCTGGAGTAGAAACATCCAGAGCCACCGTGTACAGGCGTGTGCAGGAAATGGGCTACAGGTGCCGCATTCCCCAGGTCAAGCCACTTTTGAGCCAGAAACAGCGGCAGAAGCGCCTGACCTGGGCTACAGAGAAGCAGCACTGGACTGTTGCTCAGTGGTCCAAAGTACTTTTTTCGGATGAAAGCAAATTTTGCATGTCATTCGGAAATCAAGGTGCCAGAGTCTGGAGGAAGACTGGGGAGAGGGAAATGCCAAAATGCCTGAAGTCCAGTGTCAAGTACCCACAGTCAGTGATGGTCTGGGGTGCCATGTCAGCTGCTGGTGTTGGTCCACTGTGTTTTATCAAGGGCAGGGTCAATGCAGCTAGCTATCAGGAGATTTTGGAGCACTTCATGCTTCCATCTGCTGAAAAGCTTTATGGAGATGAAGATTTCATTTTTCAGCACGACCTGGCACCTGCTCACAGTGACAAAACCACTGGTAAATGGTTTACTGACCATGGTATTATTGTGCTCAATTGGCCTGCCAACTCTCCTGACCTGAACCCCATAGAGAATCTGTGGGATATTGGGAAGAGAGAGTTGAGAGACGCAAGACCCAACACTCTGGATGAGCTTAAGGCCGCTATCGAAGCATCCTGGGCCTCCATAACACCTCAGCAGTGCCACAGGGCTGATTGCCTCCATGCCACGCCGCATTGAAGCAGTCATTTCTGCAAAAGGATTCCCGACCAAGTATTGAGTGCATAACTGAACATAATTATTTGAAGGTTGACTTTTTTTGTATTAAAAACACTTTTCTTTTATTGGTCGGATGAAATATGCTAATTTTTTGAGATAGGAAATTTGGGTTTTCATGAGCTGTATGCCAAAATCATCAATATTAAAACAATAAAAGGCTTGAACTACTTCTGTTGGTGTGTAATGAATCTAAAATATATGAAAGTCTAATGTTTATCAGTAAATTACAGAAAATAATGAACTTTATCACAATATGCTAATTTTTTGAGAAGGACCTGTATAATTCAAGCAACATGATTCAAAAAACATGATTCAAAAACATAATTATAATTAAATAGTCATGATACATATAATGAAAATTAAGAGAACCATAAAAAGATATAAAGCTTGAATGTAATATTTTGGACAATAATAATACACAAAAAATGCAAAATACAAATAGTGACCACCAATGAAAAATGGATGTGATTATATGGTGAATGAATAAATTACATGTACTGAGGCAGTGATATATCAAATCACCCGCCCCTGCAATTAGTGAGAGTCAAGATTTGGGCGGGGGACAGAAAGGTCGGCAACGCGGGCGGCAAAAAGGCCGCCGGCGGGGTCGACCGAAAAGTCACCCACCCAACAAGGGCCCCGACATCTACAGTTGAAAAAAAGGGGGCCAGAAGTGACCCAAAAAGGAACGATCCAGACCAAGCTGGGACTCGAAGGTATCCACATAATCAAAAAACAATATAAGACCCGCCAGCAGGATAAAAACCATGTTGCAACCCTGGATGTTAGGGCAATAGGATCGCTGTGCTGAGGGATGATGTCCTGCATGTGTCCGATGGTACAGTATCCGACATTATACCACATGACGATCGCATTCTCCCATGGTTGATGACGACCTCCCTTACCACCGAACCCCACAAAGAAACTGGGTGTATGAATCTCAAAAAGAAAGGAAAACAAACATATAGTATTATAGTCATATAGACATATATTGAAATACAAAAATATATACCCTGTGATTAAAATTCGCGCGCTATTCATAGAAAGGAAGAAAAGCTGCTAAACTCATTGAGGCCGTGGGGTGTGACGGTATCTAGGGTGACAATCCACTTGGTTTCTCTACACAGCAATTCCAATTTGATGTTGCCGCCTCTGGATCCCAAGTGGATTCTGTCGATGCCCCTAACTGTTAGTCCCCCTGGGTCGGATCTGTGGAATTTGTGAAAATGTCTTGGGACTGCTTGTAGCGAGTCCGAGTCTTTTTCAGGTGTGCCTGCCGCTGCCCGAATCCTGCAAATGTGTTCCAAGACTCGAACCTTAAGCGCTCTTTTGGTCATACCAATATAAAACAAATTACAGGGGCAAGTGATCTGATATATCACTGCCTCAGTATTGCAATTAATATGGTGTACGATAGTGTAATTCTTTGAACCAGAAGAGTCGCAGAAGGCGGTAGACCGGATCATGTACTGGCAAGCAGTACAGGATCCGCAGGAGAAAGAGCCCCAATTTGGGCCCTTACTCCCAAAGATACCGCCGGCAGGTTTGGGCACATAGTGACTCTTGGTGAGAATGTCGCGTAAATTGCGCGACCTTCTCCAAGTAATCTGGGGGTACGCCGGAAGGCTTACAGCCAGATCACCGTCAGTCTGCAGGACTGGCCAGTGCTTGCGAAGGGTGTATTGTATAAACTTCCACTTGCTGTTAAAGGGGGTGATGAATCTCACATTGGTATCTTTTTTGATTTTTGGTTTCGACCTACTCACCAACAGAGAGTCTCTAGATGTTTTTTTGGCTCTCTCATAACCCCTCTGGATAGTGTTGAACTGGTATCCTCTTTCGAGAAATCGTTGTGTCAGGGCCGAGGCCTGCTGGTCGAAATGCTCTTCGCTGGAGCAAATCCTGCGAGTTCTCAGGAATTGCCCTGTAGGAATTGCCTGTATCGTGTTTGGATGGTGAGCAGAGGAGGCGTGGAGAAGGGCATTGACAGCTGTGGATTTCCTGAATAGATCAGTAGACAGATATCCATCAGGACCTTTGATAATCATTATATCTAGAAATTCAACGTTTGTGAGGCTATATTTCCAGGTAAGTTTAATATTGCGGGTATTTATATTGAGACGGGCCAGGAAATCTTCTAGGGCAGGAATGGTATCATGCCATAAGAAGAATACATCGTCTATATACCTCGACCATAGGAGTGCAGCATCATATCCAGGTGTTTCATGAACCAGCTCTCTCTCCCACAGCCCTAGGAACAAGTTTGCATATGAGGGTGCACATGATGCCCCCATTGCTGTGCCCTGGAGCTGTAGGAAGAGGCGGTCCTTAAAAAGAAAATAATTGTGCGTCAATGTAAATTCTAATAACGCTAGGATAAATTCAATCAGATCGTTATCGTAGTCAGTCATGACTAAAAAGGATCTAGATGCTCGCACTCCCTGGTCGTGGTATATAGACGTGTATAGCGATTCAATATCGCAAGTGACAAGAACCGCATCCTGATCGACGTGAATACCATTCAATCGCCTCAGCATATCTGTCGTATCTTTTACAAAAGATGGGAGAATTTCTACACTCTTTTGAAGAAAGAAGTCAATGAACTTCCCTATGTTGGTACACAGACTACCGATCCCTGAGACGATCGGGCGTCCAGGCGGATGGGTGCGGTTCTTGTGCACCTTGGGGAGCAAATAAAGGGTTGGTTTGACGGGAAAGTCAACCCTCAACCCTTCCATCATTTTTAGGGTGATAATACCCTGGTCGTAAGCATCCCTTAAGATGTCATCTAATTCCTGGACGCACAACTTGCATTAAGCCTTGCCCTCATCACTACAAGGTGAAAGAGAAGCCACCAGACCTCATACAACCACCTGACGACATTCCTCCCTTCTTTGCCGACAACTTGGGAAGATTAGTCTTTCACACAAGCAAGGACGATGATAAAGTAGCTTTGTCAGTAGAAGACAGAGAATTTATCAAGATAATGGACAATGAGTTCCTTTAAAGACGAAACCAAATACTGGGTTTCTCCATTACCCTTCTGAGCTACCAGGGTGAGACTCCCGAACAATAGGGAACAAGCTCTGTCTAGATTTAACTCTCTTCAGCGTACCATGAACAGTAAGCCTGAGATGAGAGAACACATTGTTGCCTTTATTGACAAAATATTCCGCAACAACCATGCAGAACCAGCTCCATCCTTAAGGAAGAACGACGAGTGCTGGTACTTGCCTTCATTTGGAGTGTATCACTCACGGAAACCTAATCAAATTAGGGTTGTTTTCGACTCAAGCGCCAAACATTGAGGTGTATCTCTTAATGATGTCCTTCTCACAGGTCCTAATCTGACGAATAACCTAGTTGGAGTGCTGATGAGGTTCAGAAAAGAGCTCGTTGCCATCACCGCCGACATTGAACAGATGTTCCACTGTTTCATAGTCAGAGAGGACCACCGGAATTTCCTCAGGTTTCTGTGGTACAAAAATAATGACACCAACGCAGAGATGGCAGAATATCAAATGAGGGTACACGTATTTGGAAACAGCCCTTCACCTGCCGTAGCAACTTACTGCCTTCGGCGCACTGCATTAGAGGGAGAATCCGAGTACGGTAAAGACTCCAGAGACTTTGTAGAAAAGGACTTCTACGTAGACGATGGACTCAAATCACTACCGACTGAAGAAGCGGCTATTGATCTGCTCAAAAGGACTCAAAGTATGTTGTACCAAGCTGAACTTAAACTACACAAAATTGCTTCAAACAGCCTGGCTGTTATGAGGGCCTTTGAATCTGGCGATCATGCACATGGATTCAAGGACATTAACTTGGGACTGGACATTCCAACTGTGCAGAGGAGCTTGGGCCTCAGATGGGATCTCTCGGCTGACTCCTTTGGTTTTCAGATAAGTTGTGCAGCCAAGTCCATTCAAGATCAGTTGGCGGAAAAAGGTTGCACCTGGATTTTCAACCCTCCTCATAGTTCCCACATGGGGGGCTCCTGGGAGAGAATGATCGGCATCTCACGCAACATCTTAAATTCTATGTTGATGGATGTAAACTCGTCTAGACTCACACACAAGACTCTAGTCACCCTTCTCGCTGAAGTTTCGGCCATTATCAATTCAAGACCCCTTGTGCCAGTGTCTATGGATCCTGAAACACCAGCCATACTGACTCCGGCTATTATACTTACCCAAAAAACTGAGAGTACGCTAATTCCTAGTGGAGAATTCACTCATGCTAACATCTATCAAAAACACTGGAAACGCGTACAATACCTAGCAGATTACTTCTGGAACAGGTGGCGAAAGGAGTACCTCAGTGTTCTTCAAGGAAGAAGAAAATGGCAACACCACAAACCAAACTTGAAGGAAGGAGACCTTGTATTGATGAAAGAGCAACAAACTGAAAGCATTGACTGGCCTATCGGACTAATTTCAAAGGTTTTCCCTAGCAAGGATGGCAAGGTCCAGAAGGTGGAGTGGAAGATCTTCAGGAAGGGCGAGCTTAAAACGTTCTCAAGACCAATTTACAAACTCATTTTAATATTACCCATCGAGAACGTCCCTGCTGGGTGAACAGGACTGTATCTAGCTTCGCAGATCTTCTCCATTCCAAGTTGGAAAACAGGACTAATCTATTTTTTGCATTCTAATATGTTTTTTTTTACAGGTTGTTTATATTTTATGGACATTTGTCATAGTGAAATCCCCAAAGTGAATTTCAGACGGGGAGTGTGCTGTTTCTTTCTAATTTAATTACTGCACTGTATTATTATCTTTTCTTTTACTATGTTGTTTCTATGTTTTGTTCTCTGCTGCCATCTACTGGCCAGAATTCGTATGCTGCACGCCTTGTTCTTGTCTATAAAGTTTTTTCTCTGCTGGGCGTGGTTTTAGCAGCCTTGGTCCTGGTCACTTCCTGTAGCCATTTTTCAGTGCTGCATTCCTTTGTGACTGGAGACACACACCTTGGCTTGTGAAGGCATCTGTTTTTGACCAGCAATTAGCCTCAGGAAAGACATCCACATGACAGCATCTACTCTGCTACTGCATTCCTGTATGTCGCTGCTTTGGATCAAATAAACCCACATTTGATTGCATCCTCGTGTCTTCGTCTGGGTCCATCTAACCTGAGCATCTGCCGATCCGGTCTGCTCCACTGCTTGGATACGAAGGTAGGACAGTCACAAAGTCATTATCAGTTACACCTTCATTCGCCTTCATGTGGGGACAGAACAAAAGGGTTTTTAAAAACCCTGAAAATTATGGCTGTATTTCTTGCTTAAATTGCACACTCACTAATCCTGCAAAGGAACCAGATGTTGGATATTGCCCAAAAAGTTTTTTTGTTTTTTTACTAACAGCATATGAAAGCTGTATACAGTATAATGCTTGAATTTTACACGTGCAGATGCATTAAGGACTGTAAAATAGTGTATTTTGCCCAAAATGGTGTAAAAATCCTGAAAATTATGGCTGTATTTCTAGCTTAAATTGCACACTGACTAATCCTGCAAATGCACCAGATGTTGTATATTTTTAGTGCATTATTTCAAGCTTGGATTTGAATGTCACAAAAGCTCAGATGCAGTGCTCGAGTTGCATAAAATGGCCGCCGCCCACCTAGCAGACAGATAAAAGTTATTTTTTTATTTCACTGGGCTCAGGGCAGGGTAAAAAGATTGTGCACTGCACCCACACAACTAAATCTATGTAGATTGCTGAGTTCAATTGGAGTTCTGATTACAGATTCTGTCTTATTCTCTCCCTCAAAGTACCAGCAGCATCTTCTCCCTACACTAAGCACAGCAGAGTGACGTGCAGCGCTACATGACTCCAGCTTATATAGAAGCTGGGTCACATGCTGCTCTGGCCAATCACAGCCATACCATTAGTAGGCATGGCTGAGATGGCTTCTAAGGTCACACAGTTAAACGCTTGTTGATTGGCTGGTCTGCAGCCTTTCAAAAAGCACCAAGAAATCGCTGAACACCAAACCCGAACGTTTAATGAAATGTTCGGATTCAGGTGCGGGATCCAAAAATCCTAAAGCTCGGTACGAACCCAAACTTTTCAGTTCGGGTTTGCTCAACGCTAAAAAAGAACTTGTGATGATGTGGCTTGAGGTACATTAGACGGTCACTGGATAAAAATGTTACTGGGGCCCAGTGCAGACCCCAAAAATTAGGCATTCACCTGACAGAAAAATAAACTTGTGATAATGTGTCTGGAGGTACATTAGGCAGTCACTGGATACAAATTTTACTGTAGGCCACTGGAGTAGAGGCCCCAAAAATTAGGTATTCACCAGACAGAAAAGAACGGGTGATTATGTGGCTGGGGGTACATTAGGAGGTCACTGAATAAAAATTTCACTATAGGCCAGTACAGGCCCTAAAAATTTGGCTTTCACCTGACAGAAAAGAACTTGTGATGATGTGGCTGGAGGTACATTAGGATGTCACTGGATAAAAATGTTACTGATGCCAGTACAGGCTCTAAAATGTAGGCATTAATCTGACAGAAAACAACTTGTGATTATGTGACCGGAGGTACATTAGGCGGGCACTGGATAAACATTTTACGATAGGCAAATACAGGCCTCAAAAATGAGGCATTCACCTAAGAGAAAAAAAACTTGTGATTATGTGGCTAGAGGTACATTAGGCGGTCACTGGATACAATTTTTACTGTAGGCCAGTACAGGCACCAAAAATCAATCATTCACGTGACAGAAAAGAACCTATGATGATGTTGCTGGAGGTACATTTAGCGGTCACTGGATAAAAATTTTACTGTAGGCCACTGGAGTACAGGCCCCAAAAATGTGTCAATCACCTAACATAAAAGCACTTGTGATTATGGGGCTTGAGGTACATTACGCAATCACTGGATAAAAATGTTACTGTAGTCCACTTGAGTACAGGCACAAAAAAAAAAAAAAAAAACATTCACCTGACAGAAAAGTACTTGTGGTGATGTGGCTTAAGGTACATTAGATGGTCACTGGATAAAAAATGTACTGTAGTCCAGTGTAGTCCCCAAAAATTAGGCATTCACCTGACAGAAAAGTACTTGTGATGATGTGGCTGGAGGTACATTAGGCGGTCACTGGATAATAATTTTAATGTAGGCCACTGGAGTAGAGGACCCAAAAATTAGGTATTCATCTGACAGGAAAGAACTTGTGCTTATGTGGCTGGAGGTAAATTAGGCGGTCACTGGATAATAATTTTACTGTAGCCCAGTACAGGCCACAAAATTAGTCATTCACCTGACAGAAAAGAACTTGTGATGATGTTGCTGAAGGTACATTTGGCGATCACTGGATACAAATTTTACTGTAGGCCACTGGAGTACACGCCCCCAAAATTTGTCATTTACCTGATAGAAAAGAGCTTGTGATGATGTCACCTGAGGTACATTAGGCAGTCACTGGATTAAAAATGTACTATAGGCCAGTACAGGCCCCAAAAATTAGGCATTCACTTGACAGAAAAGAACTTGTGATATTGTGGCTGGATGTACATTATTAGGTGGTCACTGGATACAAATTTTACTGTAGGCCAGAACACTTCCAAAAAATTAGGTATTCACCTGACAGAAAAGAACTTGTGATGTGGCTGGAGGTACATTAAGAGGTCACTGGATTAAAATATTACTGTAGGACACTACCTGCCCCAAAAATTAGGCAGTCACCTGTCAAAAAGGAACTTGTGATGATATGGCTAGAGGTACATTAGGCGGTCACTGGATACATTTTTTACTGTAGGCAAGTGCAGGCCCCAAAAATTAGGCATTCACCTAAAAGAAAATAACTTGTGATGTGGTGGCTGGAGGTACATTAGGCAGTCACTGGAAAAAAGTTTTACTGAAGGCCAGTACAGGCCCCAAAAATTAGGCATTAACCTGACAGAAAACAACTTTTGATTATGTGGCTGGATGTAAATTAGGCGGTCACTGGATAAAAATGTTATTGTAAGTCCACTGTAGTACAGGCCTGAAAAATTAGGCATTCACCTGACAGAAAAGATCTTGTGATTATGTGGTTGGAGGTACATTAGATGGTTACTGGATACAAATTTTACTGTAGGCCAGTACAGTCACCAAAAATAGGCATTCATCTGACAGAAAATAACTTATGATAATGTGGCTGGAGGTGCGTTAGGCGGTCACTGGATTAAAATTTTACTGAAGGCCAGTACAGGCCCCAAAAATTAGGCAATAACCTGACAGAAAAGATCTTGTGATTATGTGGCTAAAGGTACATTAGGCGGTCACTGGATACAAATTTTACTGTAGGCCACTGGAGTACACGCCCAAAAATTTAGGCATTAACCTGATAGAAAAAAACTTGTGATGATATGCCTGGAGGTACATTACGCCGTCAATGGATAAAAATGTTACTGTAGTCCACTTGAGTACAGGCCCGAAAAATGAGGCATTAACCTGTTGTGGTAAAAATATTAATAGTTGTAATCAGCCCGCAGCATAGTTAGTGTAAGGAAAAGGCAACTCCATCCTCCATCAGCCGCAGCCAGAGAACCACACAAATGCTACCATCTTCATTCAATTCCCCTGAGCATATCCTCCCTCCTCCATGCCCAGTGCGTCCTTTATTGACTAAAACAAAAGGTGTAAAAGGGGCTGGCCCAAGACAAGGATACAGGAAGTGATGACATATCAAAGGACAGGGAGGGGCAGCCAATGTGGCTGTGCAGACAATGGACACACCCCATACAAACACATATATACAATAATCTACCATTACCACTGAGAGATATGATGACAATCTATAAAACACACACACATCCTAAGATAAAATGTCCGCATAATAAAATTTCCACAACAAACCTAACAGAAAAGAACTTGTGATGATGTGGCTTTTTTTGAGTTGAACACCGTCATACCGTTCGGTCTAAATGAGGCCCTAAGTTTTTCGCCATTTTTGGGCTAATTTTGTAATATATATCATGAACTTCTCGTGTGAATTCCTCTGTAGGTCTAAGTGGTGTGTATCCCTTTGATCTTTTTAATACATTTTTATGTTTTTAAATTTGTTCTTTTCTGCATTGATAGGTTAACCTTAGACGGTCGCTTGTCCGTGAGGCTGTTTTGTCATAACACATGCATGCACGGTAGATATCAGCATCTGTGGAGGTGTGGAGAATTTGGCCCATTGGAGAACGTCTTAACAAGAAATACCAATCTGGACATTATATACACGGAATACAGGAGGGGCTTCGATAATCACAGAAAATGGTCAATGATGTCTCTATGCGTCTAAAATGGAGCCATTAATCTGCTCTCCTTTTAACAGGGGTGTTCACTTTTGTGATATATTTTATTAGAAGTTGTTTAATCATATATGTACGTACAGGACAAAAAATTTCCTCTTGATTACCCTCACTCACTCTATTCACCCTTTTTCACAGATCACTATAGCACTTATCTTTATCTTATTATATACTTATACACCACTTTTTTCATTTTCTTCTATTTCCCTTTAATGATTTTCACTTTTTTGGTTACTTATTATAGGTTCTTTTTAGTGAATATTGGATTTCTTCCCTGACCGGCGTGATACATATTCATGAATTGTTATATAATATATAGCATGTATACATTGAGTTTTAAAGATATAATGAAATGTATTTTATACTGCCTTATTGTTATACTCTGATGGGCTTCTCATATATATCTATTATGAGCTGAATATCTATATAGGTCTATCCCCATATATTCTATCTGGACCGCAGAGTGAATTAACTGATCATTTAACCGATCCCCGTATAGTTTAGGAAGGGGAAATGTCATCTGCGCTCCAGGGTGAAACGCATTGTAGGCTGGAGTAATCCATGGGACGTGACGTCACTTCGGGCGGTGTTGTGGGAGGCGGCTGGTTGGGCGGGACGCGGGCGATGCGTTCCACTGTAAACCGCATGTTGAACATCCGGTTCCTGTATGTGGGGCAGCTTCCCCCGCGCCTCTGCCTGCCGCCTCCTCCTACATCCCGACTGCTTAGTGTTTGGACTTTCTGTGTAGACGGTAGGATTGGCCACAGTACAAAATGTAATTAATAATCATGTAGAGATTGGATGTCCGGACATCGACCGAACCGGAAGTGATGGTGCGTTCCAGCGTGGAGCGCACCTCACTTCCGGTTTCTGGTCTTCTTTCTGAGGCCCAGGTGATTTCTATTCGAATCAATTGGCAGACTATATAGGAACAGGCAACACACACCACCAGTATCCCCTGAGGAAGCAAAACGCGAAACACGTGTAGGGATCCGGGAGGACGTGGTCTGTATCAATATATGTATTTTCCCTCTATCATTGGTTATAATAAGCACTATGCACTTTGTATTGTATTGATAGTGATCTGTGTCTGGATACTTCCTGCACAGTCTGGGACTATTCATAGTCATTTTTTTACAACAGATCCGTTAGTATTTTTCCTGTGTAGCTTTGTGCTGCTTATTCATATATATGGAGATGTATATTTTTATTAATGTATGTCCAATAAAAGTTCTTGTACTTGTTTAAACTATGCTGTCCTGAGTCTAGTTTTGGTAAACGAAATGATGTGGCTTAAGGTCCATTAGATGGTCACTGGATACAAATTTTACTGTAGCACAGTGCAGGCCACCAAAAATTTGGCATTCACCTGACAGAAAAGAACTTGTGATTATGTGGCTGGAGGTATATTAGGTGGTCACTGGTTAAAACTTTTACTGTAGGCCACTGGAGTAGAGGCCCCAAAAATTAGGTATTCACTTGACAGAAAAAAACTTGTGATTATGTGGCTGGAGGTACATTAGAGGGTCTCTGGATACAAATTTTACTGTAGGCCACTGGAGTAGAGGCCCCAAAAATTAGGTATTCACCTGACAAAAAATAACTTGTGATGATGTGGCTGGAGGTACATTAGGCGATCACTTGATAAAAATATTACTGTAGGCCACTACATGCTCTAAAAATTAGGCATTCATCTTTCAAAAAAGAACTTGTGATGTGGTGGCTGGAGGTACATTTTGCAGTCACTGAATAAAATTGTTTACTGAAGGCCAGTACAGGCCCCCAAAATTAGGCATTAACCTGACAGAAAAGATCTTTTGATGATGTGGCTGGAGGTACATTAGGCGGTTACTGGATACAATTTTTACTGTAGGCCAGTGCAGGCCCCAAAAATTAGGCATTCACCTGACAGAAAATAATTTCTGATGATGTGGCTGGAGGTACATTAGGCAGTCACTGGCTCAAAGTTTTACTGTAGGCCACTGCAGAACAGGCCCCAAAAATTGGACATTCATCTGATAGAAAATAACTTGTAAGGATGTAGCTGGAGGTACATTAGGCGGTCACTGAATAAAAAATGTACTATAGGCCATTACAGGTCCCAAAAATTAGGCATTCACCTGTGAGAAAAGAGCTTGTGATATTATGGCTGGAGGTACATTAGGCGGTCACTGGATACAAATTTTACTTTAGGCCATTACAGGTCCCCAAAAATTTGGCATTCACTTGACAGAAAATAATTTGTGATGATGTGGCTGGAGGTAAATTAGGCGGTCACTTGATAAAAATATTACTGTCGGCCGCTACATGCCCCAAAAATTAGGCATTCATCTGACAAAAAAGAACTTGTGATGTGGTGTCTGGAGGTACATTTTGCGGTCACTGGATAAAAATTTTACTGAAGGCCAGTACAGGCCGCCAAAATTAGGCATTAACCTGACAGAAAAGATCTTGTTATGATGTGGCTGGAGGTGCATTTGGCGGTCACTGGATAAAGGTTTTACTGTAGGCCAGTGCAGGCCCCAAAAATTAGGCATTCACCTGACAGAAAATAACTTGTGATTATGTGGCTGGAGGTACATTAGGCGGGCACTGGATTAAAATTTTACTGTAGGCCAGTACATCATTTTGTACGCTGATCTCATCTCTGAAGGACAAATATTCCCATAGAATGGCAGGAATTGCTACTTTATCATCTGGCCATCCACTCAAGGCAACAGATTTTAGAGCTTTTAACATTGTGTCACTGTCAGTGTGTTGTATGAGTTGCTGCAGACGCTGAGAAGTCACATTAAGATAGTCGGCTTGATTGATGTCGGCAAAGAAAATTTGTTCCCGTTGCAGCTGACAAATTGTTTGATGTTCGTGCTCACCTTCAGGTGCCACATTATCCAAAGTAGCTCTGCTCAAAGCATCGCTGATATACATTTCACTTCCTGGCTTATAGATAACATTGAGGTTGTAATGCTGCAATGTAAGCATCTTGCTCTGCAAACGCTTGGGAGCACACAAAAGGGGCTTCTTGGTTTGTGGTCAGTCTCAGCTGTAATAGAGTCCTGCCCATAGAGATAATGATGGAAGCGTTGGCATGCAAATACAATACTTAAACATTCCTTCTCAATCTGAGCATAGTTTCGCTCAGCTGGTGAAAGAGCTCTGGACGCATATTCAACCGGTTGACCTTCCTGCAAAAGACAACAACCCAGACCATTTTTGCAAGAGTCACTTTGTATGGCAACAGGCTTAGTGGCATCATAGTCTTTCAACACTGGTGCAGAAGTGACCAAGCGTTTGATATCCTCTACTGCCTGGGTATGTTTGGGATGCCAGTGCCAAACCACATCTCTGTCCACAAGTTGCTCACACACCTCAGATAAATGTGGCAGAAATTTTGCTAGATATGTAACAAAGCCAATAAATCTCTGTACTGCTTTGGCATCAGCAGGCTATGGCATGTCCACAATGGCTTTAATCTTGTCCTGGTCAGCTTTTAAGCCTTGTGAAGACAGGATATGCCCATGGAAATTGACTTCTTGCACCTTGCAATTTCTTCACGCTAAGCCTCAGCATCACCTGTCTGCAATGATCTAGTAGCTCTATTAACTTTTTGTCATGGTCCAGGTCAGCTTCTTTATCAGTGTTACCACAACCAACTATAAGAATGTCATCCGCTATTGGCTCAATTCCACAAAGCCCACTAAGTAGTTCATGTTGTTTACGCTGGTAGACCTCTGGTGCCACGGAAACCCCAAATGGAAGTTTAAGCCATCTCTTTCTGCCCAAGGAGTCCAGAAAGTGGTCATGTAACAGCTTTTTTTATCTAGTTTGCTCTGTAAAAAGGCATCTCTGGCATCAACTAGTGTGAAAATACATGCTTTTGGAAGTTTGTACAGAATCTCATTGAGTGTAGGCATTAGGTAGTGTGACCGCTTCAGGGCCATATTCAGGAACTTGGGATTGATACAGATTCTCATCTTTTCAGGCTTTCTGATAACTACCATGTTGCTTATCCAATCCATGGGTTCTGATACTGAGGTTAGATGTCCCTCAGCTTCATACTTGTCCAGTTGTGCTTTGACCTGTGGCTTAATAGCTATTGTTACATTCAGTGGGGCACATTGAACTGGTTGAATAGCAGGGTCAAGTTCAAAGGGCACCATCACTGGAACAGATACTACCGGCCCTCAAATACATTACTGTAGGTATGAAGAATTGGCTGTTTTGTCAGCGGCCTCGTTAGAGATTTCGCTGGCTGATTATCAACATAGTGCAGCTGAGCAGGAACAGTGAACTGCAGCAGTCCCAGGTGCTCACATGTTGAACCAGATAATAGCGGTTTCTGATCAGCTTCCACAATCTCAAAGTGCAATTTGTGCATACAATCTTGTATGCTGCATTTTGTTTGGAAAAGTCCCAAAGATTCCAATATTTCCCCTAGATACAGCTTTAGACTAGTGCTGCTAGGCTGAATGGCTGTTTTGGGCGCCAATTTCATTTTGTCCTTTAAACTCATTACATCACATGTTGCACCTGAATCCAGCTGACTAGGTTGGATTATATTATTTAAATTGAGGTTTGGAAACCATTTCTTAGGGTTATTGGCTAAGCTCGGGACCCAACCACCCGTTGACTAACCCATCAGACCCTTTCACCACCCCCAATAACCACGCACAGCCACTGGTCGGATTAAATCGGCCACAGCAGCTGTTTCTTATGAAATAATATAAATAACATAACCAACATAAATAATTACAATATAATAACATAACCCTTCTGATCTAGAACTGACGAGGGAGGTCGTAGAAGCCGCGTAATGCACCTTAACCGACCAAAAACCACCACGGCAATTCCATCTTGCCCCCAGCCGCGTACCACAAGCTCGGGGACACCCACTGATGGACGCCACACTAAGTCAACTAGGTGCCTCAACTCTGAGAGTCCAGCCCCACCATTGAGGCCCTCTCATTCACCTGTACCATCCAGTAGCCCCAGCTTCTATGACCTCCCCCGCCAACAACGCGCAGCTTGACTCCAACCTTAAGCTAGCGCGTTCCGCCACACACGGAGAGCTCTCTCCACACCTCCTTGTAGATCCAGGGACCAGAGATCAATGCCCACAGCATTAAGGTGGACCCCATCATCCCTCCAGAAACTGCCGGTCCCCGATTCCAGCTCAGGGTGCCGCACCGACACTGCCCCATGCCTGGAGCAAAAACACCCAATCACACGATTCAACTTAATTCTGGCCCTATTCAACCGATCAACCGATCTAGCCTCCCTCCAGGATTTCCTTGGCACAATGTCCGACCACACAGTGACCATGGACGGGAAAAGGGACCACAATCGCAAAAAATCGAACCTGATGTCGCGAATCAACTCCCTGCAAGAGCGAACACCATGGTCATTTCCCCCTACGTGCAACACTAGTACGTCCGGGGCCCTATCCAATCTGGCATGCCGATGCACCTCCTGCAGAACACTTCCCCATAACATACCGCAACGCCCCCAATCCACCGCACCAAAGCCATCTCCCGGTCAAACCCCAACTGACGCCCATTACGCCGAACATCCGCCCGCAGGGCGGCACCTGCAAGACAACAAAATGATTAGAAAGATTCACATACCCTCAAATCGATCCCAACCGCACATACAAACGAAAACGGTCTGACTCCCACCTCCCAATGCTCTTAATCACCTCTTCTCGGATGCCCAGCCGCCCGGCGTCTGTGGCTGCCCCAATCCTGAAGGAATGACCCGTGAATCCATTCCCAGGCGTCCCAAACATTTCTTAAACAACGCCAAGAATTGAAACCTGGACAAGAAGGACCCATTCGCATGTCTGAGAAGCGGGCCGTTACTAACTCGAGACTCTCCCCGGAAGTCCCGCAAACACTGAACTGGACACATCAAACAACCTGGTACCTCAAACAACGTTACATACTGACCCCTCCCCTCCTGATCCGTTTTGGAAAAACTGACAAAAATTACCACCCTGTCAGCATACAGAACTACATTTTCCCCACACAAGCCACCTTCATGACTCACACTACTACATACCAACTCCCCTAATCGAAATGCCCCAAAAATTTGCCAGAGCAAATGCTAACCAAAATAACCTAACTTACGAAACCAAATGGCAGACCAATGCAACCTGCTCGCCCAACTGAAGCAACAGAGAAAAAGACACAGGCAAACAAGTGTCACGTACCCTCTGAAATCTTCTATATCCCTTTAACACCTGTCGCACCAAAAAGGACTTAGTGATGTCCGGGAAATTACGCAACTTGAACCCAAAGGCCAAACCCACCATGCAGCTATTCATCTGCGTAACCGACCATCCTTGTTCCTTCACATGACCAATGAAGAGCAATAGCGGAATTTCCCCATCCAACACCTCGACCCCTAGGTCATCACACCACCGTTACCAAGTGCTCCATGCCCTATCATATACCCTCCAAGTGCCCTCACTTAATGACGCCCGCAACAACTCCCCTATTGTACCTCCAAGATCTTCCACAGCGACACTGGACACACCAACCCGTCTAGACTCACGTCTGGGGCCAAGCGCCGAAACCGCTCCCGCTGTAAATGAGAAAGTGCGTCACCAATACCATTAGAAGACCCTGCCACATGCACAGCTACTATCCAAGTATTAAGAGAGAGACACATAAGAACTAGATGTTGCAACAAACGAATCACCGGGGGAGAAGATGCAGACAAACCATTGATAGCTTGCACTACACCTAAGTTGTCGGAGTGAAACCTAACCTTCCGGTCCCTAAACTTCCCAGACCGAAACCGCCAGCACAATTGGAAAGAGCTCCAACAACGTCACGTTCTTCACCCATCCCTTTAATATCCAGGATTCTGGCCACTCCCCCGCACACCACTGTCCATTGCAGTATACCCCAAAACCAACCCCGCCTGCAGCATCGGTGAACAAATCGAAATCAAAACTATCAACAACTCCTCCCATAACCAGTGCCCTACCGTTAAAATGCAGCAAAAATTAATCCACACCCTGAGATCCTCTTTCAGTTCCCTGCCCAGCCTGATAAAGTGGTGTGGAGCCACAATACCTCCGGTCGCGGAAGCCAACCTCCTACTAAAGATGCGTCCCATGGGAAGAATGCGACAGGCAAAATTCATTTTGCCCAGCAAAGACTGTAAATCCCGCAGGCGAATCTTCTTTGCCCTCAACGTGGCCGCTACCCCTGCCCTCAAATCCACCACCTTCTCCTCTGGTAGTCTACACTCCATGCGCATGGTGTCGATGACTATCCCAAGAAAACTTAACTCTGATGTAGGCCCCACTGTTTTTGCCGTCGCCAAGAGAACCCCAAAACACTCAAAAACGGATTGCAACATGGATAATAGCAAGGCACAAATTCTAGAACCTCCCGGCCCTAAACACAAAAAATCGTCTAGATAGTGAAGAATAGACGAGAAACTCGATTCCTGGACCACTACCCACTCTAAGAAAGAACTGAAACGCTCGAAGTATGCACAAGACACAGAACAGCCCATTGGCAAACACCTGTCCACAAAATAACCGCCATTCCCCCCCAAAAAACAGCAAATATAAACTATCCGGGTAAACCGGTAACAGTCGGAATGCAGATTCGATATCAGATTTCGCCAATAGGGTACCCGGCCCTAACCTCCTAACCCACTCAACAGCCGCGTCAAAGGAAGCATAAACCACTGAACAGAGCTCTGGGTCTATGCCTTCGTTGACCGACGCACCCTTAGGGAAGGATAAATGATGAATAAGCCAAAATTTATTAAGCTCCTCTTTTGGGACCAAACCCAGAGGGGAGATACGCAAATTATTCATGGGCGGCGTAACGAACGGACCATCCATCCTCCCCAAAGAAACTTCCTTGGCTAATTTTTCAGACACAATATCCGGGAATTCTAATGCTGAGCGCAAATTCTTCCGCGTCTCCACCACAGGTAACGGGTGCGAGGGAATATGAAAACACAAACGTAAAAACTCCGCCACTTCCTGGCTAGGGTACCTACTTAGTTAATCCTCCATCCTTTCCACCCGCACTGGAGTCCGCCCCTTTAGCAAACCCATCACCCCCTTTCTGTCTTCCGCCTCTAAAGCACCTGTTGGCCCCATGGCCCCCTCCACACACGGAGAACTCATGCCTAAATCTCCATTTTTGCCCGAATTTACAACTCCCTTCATTAAAAAGGAAGCAGAAACCCTTACCGACTGGCACTGTACCCAAAGACTGGGCCGCCCCCCCCGACTCACTCTGAAAGGACTGACTAGTCCTTGAAGGCGCCGTAACTCTCATCCATAAGGCTATATCCTTATGGTCCCATCTCATAGTAGGACGAACCGCTTTCCTTTGACGGAATTGTTCGTCATACCGCAACCACCCAGAACCGCCATACACCCGATAAGCCTCCCCAATTGCGTCTAAGTAACAAAAAAAGGGGGGAACAACAATCAGGAGACTTTTCCCCAATCACACTCACCAGAATGGCAAAGGCCTGCAGCCAATTACCAAATGTCCGTGGAATCGGGCGAAAACGACGCTTGTCATCCTCCTCTTTCTTAACCCCATCCTTCTTCACTACATCTAGATTGAAACGCTCTAACGGGAGGAGAGAGAAAATTTCAACATATTCACCCCACCAAATTTTCTCCCGCACCTCCGTCTTCAAATGTGCACCCAGGGGACCTTCAAAGCACACGTACACTTCCCCTTTTGCAGCATCATCCAACCTGGGTCTATGTTCTCCCCCCCCCCCCCCGCCTGCGTTTGCACTGACACTGACCCTGCTACTCCTCCGCTAGTGGGTGATGACGCCGTACTACCCCCAGTCCCCAAACTCCAAGCCTGTAAGGGGGCCGAACCTAACCCCCCCCCATCATCTGGACTAACCCTGGCTAAGCCACACAACAAGCGTGCCAAACCACCAATAATAGTACTATTACTCCCACCTAAACTACCTGACCCTTGAAATATGGAAAGCAATGACCCCAAGGATGTCTCACCAAGCTGCCCGGGCGCTGTGAACCCAGCAGCCGAGGGTCCTGATTCCTGTCGCATGGCTCCTGGATCATCTGGCATGGTCCTCACTTGATCGCTTGCTTCAGACGGTTGCAGCGCCCCAGCAGTGGCTGCGCTGGGCGTGTTGGACAGGACCCTGGGAAGCTCCCTCACATCTAGGCTGTCAGGACCAGCCACAAGCTGTCCGTCTTCCAAAAGGGGCCTGCAAACATCTCTTCCGCCAAGATGCGCAGCCCCATGATGCACTGAAACCGAATCTTCGTGCCCAAGAGGCCTGCTCTGGGGCAGGGACGCCGCCAGAACAACCTCGCCCTCCTCCTCTGACTGAAGATCTTGGCGAGGCCTGTGCCCGCTACTGGACCTGCCAGGCACAGCCTCATATGCCACTGCAAGGGGGCCAACCTGTGAGGGCCTGCGCCGTGCACCGGTAACTAACTGCGCAGCCCCGCTGACGTCTCCGCTGCCGCCACTAGTCCCTCGCAGAGCAGGCCTCCTCCTCCCAAGGCTGGAAGGGGATCCCGCATCACCTGGTCCTGAATCCCTGCCTGCCTGCTGCTGTGGGCTGAGGGGGGCCCCCCCTGCAGCCCCTGGGTCCCGCCAGACATGTGGATTCCTCCCACACCGGAAGCTGAAGGAGAGGTAAGGCTGGAAGTCTCCCGGGCTGAAGGGTCCCCTGAGGGGCTCCTGACACAGTAAATCGGGGCTCAGGCGCGCCGGCGGCCGCACCCGCTGCGGCCATCTAGTTAGTGGAGCAGGGCTGGCTGTACCTTCCTCCGCCCCCCCCCCCCCCCCCGCATAGCGCGTTCACCTGCTGCTCTAGCCATCCATGTCCCCTCAAATCCGCCGCCTCCCACAAGCTCCGCAGCATCGCCTCCACTGTATCAGCCATAACAGTATGTGATGCTGCTGCTGCTGATGTGATGCCGTCTCCTTGCTCAGCTAAAATGGCGCCCGCTCCCCTGCCTTCCTTCCTGAACAAACGGCCCAAATGCCCGCCCCTTCTCTGGCTACTCCCCCCTCTACAGCAGCTTAACCCTATCCAGCCCAGCCCTCGCTCCACCAAAACCCATGCCGGCCTCCCCTGATCCTGCGGCTCCGTCCGGCCTCACTAGCCTTTTGTGTTTAATGCACCAAGGCATTCTGAGGAGTAAAGCATATGAGTGCTAAACATTAGGCATTTGCCTGACAGAAAATAACTTGTGATGATGTGGCTGGCGGTACAATGGCTGGTCACTGGATCAAAATTTAACTGTAGGCCACTGGAGTACAGGCTCCAAAAATTAGGCATTTACCTGACAGAAAAAAAACTTGTGATTATGTGGCTGGAGGTACATTAGGCGTTCACTGGATAAAATTTTTATTGTAGGCTACTGGAGTACAGGTCTTAAAAATTAGGCATTCACCTGACAGAAAAGGCCTTTTATGCCTCTATATTTACAGAAGACAAGGACCATTCTTTGTTCTGTGTGGTGGCGGATATGTGTTGGCTGGCATGAGGAAATTCAATTACAGGTGGTCTTCACAGGTAGTGGAGTAGTCCACACTGTCATGAGCTAAGCGAGTTCGCTTATTGGTCATGATCCCCACTGCTGTGCTGAATGTACTTTCGGACAGGACACTCGAATAGGGGCTAGCCAAGAGTTCCATGGCAAATTGTGCCAGCTCTGGCCACAGGTAAAGTCTGCACACCCAGTAGTCCAGGGGATTCTTGCTTCTCAGAGTGTCGACATCGGCCGTTAACCCGATATAGTCGGACACCTGTCGGTCTAGGCGTTCCCTGAGGCTGGATCCAGAAGGCAGCTGTTGATGGGTTGACTGCAAGAATGATCTAATATCCGAAGTGACCAACACATCTTCAAACCGCCCTCTTCTTGCAGGCGTGGTAGGATTGGTACCCGCGCCTGTTTTGCTGTGGGTGGAAATTCCTCTGCCAGCACACGCAACAGCAGAATGCAGCATCTTTCGCAGCAAGGCCTGGAAATGCTGCATTCTGCCAGCCCTCTTTGATGCTGGTAACATGTCCATCATTTTGTGTTTGTATGGGGGTCTAAGTATGCTGCCAACTAGTACTGGTCCTTCCCCTTTATGCTTTTTATACAGGGGGCCATCTTCAAACACTGGAGCATGAAGGCCCCCATTTGCACTAAATTGGAAGCGGTGGAGTGCCCTGGCTCCTGATCATTGCCCAGGAGAATGTCGTCCTCGGTATCCTCCCCCAGCCATGGACAACACCAGGTATCCCCTAAAAGTCCCTCTCAAAGCCTGCTTTTCATGCTCCTCCTCCTCCCCCCAGCCACCATCCTCCTCTGACTCATCTTCAGACTCCTGCTGACTTGTCTCAGATGGAGTAGCCACTCTGGGAATTAATTCAGCATTGCGACTTCCTCATCTTCCAGCTCATGCTCCTCTACGGCTTGATCAATGACACGACACAATGCACGTGCCAGAAAGAAGGCGTAAGGTACGATGTCACTGATGGCGCCCTGGCTGCAAATGACCAGTTTGGTAATCTCATCAAATGGCCACAGAAGTCTGCATGCGTCGAGCATGAGCAGCCACTGGCGCAGTGGAAAGAAACCAAGCTCCCCAGAACATGTACTGCTGCAGAGTTCGTACAGGTAGTCTTTAATGGCACGTTGCTGCTGGAGCAGCCTATCAAGCATATACAAGGTGGAGTTCTAGTGCGTCAGGCTGTTACAAATAAGATGTCTGACGGGCAAGTGGTGTCGCCGCTGAACGTCAGCAAGGCGAGCCATGGCCGTGTAATATCTTCTAAAATAGCCAGAGATTTTCCTGGCCTGCCACAAGACGTCCCGGACCCCGGGGTATTTGGCAACGAATCGCTGCACGACAGTTCAGGAAGTGTGCCATGCACGGCACGTGTGTGATTTTGCTCTGTTTTAGCGCACTCAGCAGATTGGCACTATTGTCGCACACCACCTTACCATCTGTCAAATTGAGCGGGGTTAGTCACTGATTGGCCTGTGACCGCAAAGCTGAACGGAGTGTACGGTATGCCAGACCTTTCTGGGGAATTATGTGTGAGGTCACGGTGTGAGCAATAGGTGGGCTGAGGTAAATACAGTTCTGGTTACTCACGGTTATGTCGTCCCTGGGCATGCTCGCATAAGTGAAAAGGAGAACGGCACAATGATTCTCTGGGGCACGCTCTGGTGTAAGGGACACTGGCCAGATGTTGGTTTGAGGTGCCCTTAATGGTCTGTATTAATATGCCAGTGACAAAATCCCTTGAAGTCGTGACACCAGTACCTTTTGTATGGAGGTACAACCATTTACTATAGTGTTAATAAAGGAACTGCGTCTGAGGCAGCAGGGTGAAACTCCAAATGGCACTTTACTGATGATGACTCTTGATTACAATAAATCCATAGGCATTAAACAGTCTCTTGATACAATCCGGCATTAAGCACAATCTCCCATCTAATGGGAAAGGGAAAATGCAGATGCTCAATGAAGTACAGGCTCTTGTAATACATCTCTTGTAGGGAAAAGCGTAAATTCCCACCTAGCCACCCTCGATCCCTGGCCCTGAATGCCAGCATTTCTAAACTACTGGCCTATGAAATGCTGTCATTCAGGCTGGTGGACACAGACAGCTCCAAACAGCTCATGTCGCTTGCTGTCCCACAGTATGTTGTCCCCAGCCGCCACTACTTCTCCAAGAGAGCCGTGCCTTCCCTGCACAACCAAGTATCCGATAAAATCAAGTGTGCACTGTGCAACGCCATCTGTGGCAAGGTCCACCTAACCACAGATACGTGGACCAGTAAGCACGGCCAGGGACGCTATATCTCCCCAACTGCACACAGGGTAAATGTAGTGGCGGCTGGGCCCCAGGCAGAGAGCTGTTTGGCGCACGTCCTTCCACCGCCAAGGATCGCAGGGCAACATTCTTTGCCTTCTGTTGCCTCCTCCTCCTACTCGGCTTCCTCCTCCTCTTCTTCCACCTGCTCATCCAGTCAGCCACACACCTTCACCACCAACTTAATCACAGCCCAGGGTAAACGTCAGCAGGCCATTCTGAAACTCATATGTTTGGGGGACAGGCCCCACACCGCACAGAAGTTGTGGCGGGGTATAGAACAACAGACCGAAGAGTGGTTGCTGCCGGTGAGCCTCAAGCCTGGCCTGGTGGTGTGCGATAATGGGCGAAATCTCGTTGCAGCTCTGGGACTAGCCGGTTTGACGCACATCCCTTGCCTGGCGCATGTGCTGAATTTGGTGGTGCAGAAGTTCATTCACAACTACCCCGACATGTCAGAGCTGCTGCATAAAGTGCGGGCCGTCTGTTCGCGCTTCCGGCGTTCACATCCTGCCACTGCTCGCCTGTCTGCACTACAGTGTAACTTTGGCCTTCCCTCTCACCACCTCATATGCGACGTGCCCACCAGGTGGAACTCCACCTTGCACATGCTGGACAGACTGTGCGATCAGCAGCAGGCCATAGTGGAGTTTCAGCTGCAGCACGCACGGGTCAGTCGCACTGCGGAACAGCACCACTTCACCACCAATGACTGGGCCTCCATGCGAGACCTGTGTGCCCTGTTGCGCTGTTTCGAGTACTCCACCAACATGGCCAGTGGCGATGACGCCGTTATTAGCGTTACAATACCACTTCTATGTCTCCTGAGAAAACACTTAGGGCGATGATGGAAGAGGAGGTGGCCCAGGAGGAGGAGGAAGAGGGGTCATTTTTAGCACTTTCAGGCCAGTCTCTTTGAAGTGACTCAGGGGGAGTTTTTTTGCAACAGCAGAGGCCAGGTACAAATGTGGCCAGCCAGGGCCCACTACTGGAGGACGAGGATGAGGAGGAGGTGGAGGAGGATGAGGATGAAGCATGGTCACTGCGGGGTAGCACCCAACGCAGCTCGGGCCCATCACTGGTGCGTGGCTGGGGGGAAACGCAGGACGATGACGATACGCCTACCACAGGCGACAGCTTGTCCTTACCTCTGGGCAGCCTGGCACACTTGAGCAACTACATGCTGCAGTGCCTGCGCAACGACAGCAGAGTTGCCCACATTTTAACGTGTGCGGACTACTGGGTTGCCACCCTGCTGGATCCCCGGTACAAAGACAATGTGCCCACCTTACTTCCTGCACTGGAGCGTGATAGGAAGATATGCGAGTACAAGTGCACACTGAGAGCATTCCCAAATGTCACAGGGGAACAAGTGGAAGCCGAAGGCGAAGGCAGAGGAGGAGCAAGAGGTCGGCAACACAGCTGTGTAACGGCCAGCTCCTCTGAGGGCAGGGTTAGCATGGCAGAGATGGGAAAAGTTTTGTCAAGCTAACAGCTAACTGCACAACCACCTGATACGGAACGTGTTAGCAGGAGGCAACATTTCACTAACATGATGGAACAGTACGTGTGCACTCCCCTCCACGTACTGACTGATGGTTCGGCCCCATTCAACTTCTGGGTATCCAAATTGTCCACGTGGCCAGAGCTAGCCTTTTATGCCTTGGAGGTGCTGGCCTGCCCGGCGGCCAGCGTTTTGTCTGAACGTGTATTCAACACGGCAGGGGGCGTCATTACCATTATATTGCGAGGCAACCCAAAGTTGAATGAACCTCTCCTCTGTCTGGGTGCCGGGGTCTAAAAATTTCTGACAGTGGCCTGTTCCAGTGTTGGGTGACGTGAAGCATGATTCTCTGCTATGACATGAAGCCTGAATCTCTGCTATGGGACCTCTCTCATCTGTCTGGGTGTCGGGGCCTAAATATCTGACAATGGACTGTTCCAGTTTTGGGTGACGTGAAGCCTGATTCTCTGCTATGACTTGAAGCCTGATTCTCTGCTGATATGAAGCCTGAATCTCTGCTATGGGACCTCTCTCCTCTGTCTGGGTGTCGGGGCCTAAATATCTGACAATGGACTGTTCCAGTTTTGGGTGACGTGAAGCCTGATTCTCTGCTATGACTTGAAGCCTGATTCTCTGCTGATATGAAGCCTGAATCTCTGCTATGGGACCTCTCTCCTCTGTCTGGGTGCCGGGGCCTAAATATCTGACAATAGACTGTTCCAGTTTTGGCTGACGTGAAGCCTAATTCTCTGCTATGACATGAAGCCTGATTCTCTGCTATGGGACCTCTCTCCTCTGTCTGGGTGCCAGGGCCAAAATATCTGACAATGGCCTGTTCCAGTGGTGGGTGACGTGAAGCCTGATTCTCTGCTATGACATGAAGCCTTATTCTCTGCTATGACATGAAGCCTGATTCTCTGCTATGACATGAAGCCTGATTCTCTGCTATGGGACCTCTCTCCTCTGTCTGGGTGCCGGGGCCTAAATATCTGACAATGGACTGTTCCAGTTTTGGGTGACGTGAAGCCTGATTCTCTGCTATGACATGAAGCCTGATTCTCTGCTGACATGAAGCCTGAATCTCTGCTATGGGAACTCTTTTTTATTAGAAAAATACAAAACTTTACAAACAAGAAAACAAACAGAACAGCTTCTCAGCTGGCCCAGCCTCTCTCATACTCACATTCATACCAATACCCTATAAAAACGATATACAAACTATATACAAATGCTAAAAGAGAAATTAAACTTACTTAGCCAGTTCAGCTGTAAAACCCAAAAAGATAAACTTGACTACTTGCTTATAAGATAATAATAATAATAATAATGATGATAATAATACAAAACAAACAAAAAAAAAATATTTTATTTTTTTCCCATCACCAATTTTATTTTGATATTTTTTATTATATTACCTTTTTACTAATATATCACATAAAGCAAAACAAACCTTACCTCCCTAATCTAGCCCTAACCCCCACTACCTACTCCATCACCCTTCACCCATCACCCAAGGCTGACCTCCGCCTCACGTCTCTTTCGTGTCCACATAGTCCGAGGCCAGCCCTACCTCCACCACCCACATCTAGCCCCTCGCCCCATGTCCTCCCATGTCCGCATAGTCCAGGGCTAGATGCAGTCCTCCCCACTTCAAAACACACATAAAACACATAAAAGCATAAATATAAGACCCCTTCCCTCACCCACCCAACCTAACTAGCCCCAACTCATCCTATCCTAATAAACAACATAAACAACATAACTATTTAACACACACTGCAAAATATTCTAATATACAGAACTACCCGAAGGCCCAAGCTCGGTCTCTGTAAGCCTTTCTTCAAAGCTCAACATCCCTCAAAACAAAAATCTACGGTGAAAGCGTCAGCCCACCACCAGGAAACGTATGACTAGGCTAGGGTACGCTAAAAGCAAAGCCCCTCCAGAGGAGAGAGGCCCTACTGGTACCCAGTCTCTCATACTCCAAAGAACGCACCTTCACCAGGTCACCCAGAATGTTCCTACATACCTCGTCCACTGGGAGGACTTTCTGCTGCGTTGAAACTAAGCACCGTGCATTCCACGTGTAGAACCTAACCACTATACTAACTAAAAAACATGTGCACAGGTCTCTTCTACCAATGTCTCTGAGCACTCCATAGGCCCACTCCGCATAGGAGAGGCTGGCTAGCCTAGGCCAGCCAATGGAAGCTCCCACCCATTTGTATACCTCTGTACATAATCAAACAGTGATCGGAGAATTCCACCTCCACAACCTTAAGGGCGAAAAGGTAGCCTCCTCCTTCAAATAAAACCTATCTATTCTAGACCTGATCTGACTACCTCTATAGAAAGTGAAACCCCCGTGGCCTGGGGTATGCCTAATGTGGACATCCTCCAGACGAGCCTCACTAGCTACTCTATTCAGAAAAAATACTATCATAAGTCAGCCTGTTTCTGGTGTCTCCCCTGTCTTGGGGCCTTGTGACAGTATTAAAGTCCCCACCAAAAACCACCTGCCGGCTTGTAAAAAGGAAAGGCTTATTCCTCATAAAGAGACATTTCCTGTCCCACCTGGACTGGGGCCCGTAGATATTAATCAGGCGCAGTCCCTTTCCCTTCATGAGGACATCCAAGATCAAACACCTCCCCATTTCTAATTCAATTACTCGTCTGCATTCTACCGGTGCGGTAAAAAAGACTGCCACTCCGCTATACGGCTCAGCCGCAAGAGACCAGTAAGAGGGCCCCGGTCTCCACTCCCTCTTGGCTTTATAAATCGCTGCCAAATCTGGCAGCCTGGTCTCTTGCAAAAACAAAATGTCAGCTTCAACACGGCTGAGAAAATCGAAGGCTGTGAAACGAGCCGCATTCGACTTAATGCTGGCGACATTAATGGTCACCAGAGTAAGCAGAGCGGGTACCGCCATAAAGAGTAGTTAAATTAGACGGCTTTCTTCCCATCCTTCTCCCCCCTCCCGGGGCTGCCTTCTAGAGCAGGACGACCGCTCTTGAGGGAGATGGTGGTATCCATCTCTGCCACCACCACCTCCGTCTGCGCACCACTCCTGGCTTTCTCAGTCTCAGGGCCCGGTTTTGCCACCCCTCCTGAGGACCTTGCATCCCCACCAGAGGGGGGAGCGGGGCCCCCTGAAGGCCCTCCCTCCTACGCCCCCGGCCCCTCACCTTCAACCTCCTCCTCAGCAGAGGAGGCAGAGGTCTCATCCAAGATGAGGTACCGGTTGGAGAGCTCCAGAGGGGAGCCGGTTACACCTTCCCTGGCAACTTTGGTCGGGCTAGATCTTTTTTTAGTACGCCGTTTCCGTCTACTTTGGGACTCTGCCCCACTATCCTCTGCAGAACTTTCGTAGTGCGAGGACAGAGTCTCTTTGGCCCGATCCAGTCTCTCAATCTCCTCCTCCAGCTTGCTGCCCCCTAGGGTCTCGGATTTAGGAGGGGCAGTCGTTTGGGAAGGAGCGGGCATCACCCCAGGACGGGGTTCCTCCCCCTCCCTCTCCGCCTGACGCCTCTCTCTCCGCCTCTGCCGGGACGGGTTGTTCCGGCTCCTCACTGACCCCTTAACTCCACTGCCTTTGCCAGTACCTGCCTCAGCCGAAGGGACCGCCCGGCCCGCTCCTGCATGAGCTCGGTCCGCATTGGCCTCAGAGAGAGGACAGCGACTGAAGGGGTGCCCGAGCTCCCCACACAGGTTGCATCTAATCTCCTCACAAGATGCAGCAAGATGACCTGTACCCCCACACAATGCTCACTTCTGCACTTGGCAGCTGGCGCTGAAGTGTGTGGGGCTGCCGCACTTGTGACAGAGCTTAGGCTGCCCCCTGTAGAAAACAAAGATCCTGTCTCGGCCGATAAAGGCAGATGATGGAATGTGGGAAACTGTACTACCCAGACGCTTACCCTGGGTTCACACCTGAGCGTTTCTGAGACGCGCGTATTTGTTGCGTGTTTTACACGTGTTTTTATGCGCGTTTTTTGCAATAGTAAATGCGCATTTGACGCGCGTTTGTGTGATTGACTGCAGTGTTGTCCAATAAGCAAATATCTCGGTCTATATGAAGTTTGGCCAATCATAGGGCATTGTAGGTGTGAAATTCCATGTGTGTTGGTAGAGTGTGTGGTTTGGAGTCATGGAATGCTATAGACGGCGACATTTTGCGGCACTTGTTGCAGCTATCGACCTGGAACGCTTGAGGAGAAGGCGGGACAGCGGGCAACGTTTCTTGGTCCATCCTGTCATTGCCAATAGACAGGAGAGGGGCCAGTTCTGGGCACTGTATGCGAACCTCCGTGCCCATGAGGACAAGTTTTTTGACTACACCAGGATGTCCATCCACAGGTTAGTACGTATACGTTGTTGCAATGTTTTTTCAATGGTTAAGCTAAGTGTTTTGTGCTTTTTGTATTGTTAATCATGAACATTTTATTGTTTCCCAGCTTTGACGAACTCCTGGTGCTGTTGTCCCCTCATTTGCAGCGTCGGGACACCTTCATGCGGGACTGCATCCCACCAGTGGAAAGATTATTGTGGCCATTTAAACCATTTGCAGTGTGTTGTGCCAGGATCTGAGTTTCGCCGTGTTTCTCTTGTTGTTTGTGACGTATGAGTGTTTGTGCGGGGGGTATGTGATGTGTATGTTGTCAACGTGTGGCATAGATATCCCATACATGCATCATGTATCCACATTTGGCCATGTTTTACCCCTCACTTTCAAAAAATAGTCCAAACATTTGCTTCAAATTTTTTATCTTTGGTGAATGTATTAACATTGTACATTTCCAACTAAAATGTGTTAACTCTGTTTAACAAACAAAGGAGCAATTTTTTTTAAACAACATAAAAATATTAGAAACCTTTTCCTATATATGTGACCTTTTTGGCTCCAAAACCCTTGAGCCTGAGAATTTCCCTCTTATAATTTTCAAAGGGTTTCATATTGCGGCCCTGAAAACTCTGCCTCGGGATCCCGCCGTGTCTCTCTGGCTCCGCAAGACTGATTGGCGGGTGGCATTTCAGTGGTGGTGGTGGAGGTGCTTGGGCCCGTGCTTGTAGAGGGATATGGGTATGATGTGTGTTGTGTCTGCCATGTGTCAAGAGGGTGTTGTATGTTACTTTGTGTGTATGTGTGTGCTGGGTATGTGTGAGGGTGTTGTTGTGCATGTTGGGGATGTAGTGGCCCATATTGTGGGCCATATTGTGGTCCATATTGGGGGCAATATTGTGGCCCATATTGTTGCCCATATTGTGCTGGCTGCTGTGGGGCCTGCTGTGGGGCCTGCTGTGGGGCACTGATAGACGTTGGGATCTCATAAGGGATGCAATATTTATCAATGGTCTTAGACACCTCATCCCTTAGGCCTCTTTCACACTTGCGTTGTCCGGATCCGGCGTGTACTCCACTTGCCGGAATTACACGCCGGATCTGGAAAAACGCAAGTGTACTGAAAGCATTTGAAGATGGATCCGTCTTCAAAATGCTTTCAGTGTAACTATGGCACCCAGGACGCTATTAAAGTCCTGGTTGCCATAGTAGTAGTGGGGAGCGGGGGAGCAGCATACTTACCATCCGTGCGGCTCCCGGGGCGCTCCAGAATGACGTCAGAGCGCCCCATGCGCATGGATCATATGATCCATGCGATCACGTCATCCATGCGCCTGGGGCGCCCTGACGTCACTCTGGACGCACGGATGGTAAGTATGCTGCTCCCCCGCTCCCCACTACAGTTTACCATGGCTGCCAGGACTTTAGCGTCCCAGCAGCCATGGTAACCATTGAGAAAAAGCTAAACGTCGCATCCGGCAATGCGCCGAAACAACGTTTAGCTTAAGGCCGGATCCGGATCAATGCCTTTCAATGGGCATTCATTCCGGATCCGGCCTTGCGGCAAGTGTTTCGGATTTTTGGCCGGAGCAAAAAGCGCAGCATGCTGCGCTATTTGCTGCGTCCAAAAAACGTTCCGTTCCGGAACGGAAGACATCCTGATGCATCCTGAAGGACGGACTGTCCATTCAGAATGCATTAGGATAATCCTGATCAGTATTCTTCCGGCATAGAGCCCCGACGACGGAACTCTATGCCGGAAGACTATAACGCAGGTGTGAAAGAGCCCTTACTTGTGTGACCAGATTTCTGGGCACATGTAGCATTTTCTCCTCTAGACTGATGAGAAAATAGGCATCACTTGTAAGTTTTGGCACAGGATGTGCCAGGGCATCCAGGCAGCCTATTAGCCTGTCCTCATGCCTCTCTGTTCTCCTCCTTTTATGTCGGGGCTGCCGACTTGCCTCTGGGACGGCTGGGACAGTCTGCATGGGGCTCACGAAACTCTGAGTGGGTTGGGGGCCTGGCGGACTCATCGGCCCCATAGATGGTCCGGGCTCACTGTCCATGCTTGTGCCCTCGTCCTCTTCATCGTCATCTAGCGCCTGGCTGGGTTCCCAGCTACTATCGGTGCTGTGAAGTGGAAAATATAGGCAAGTATGTTCCCCATATGAAATTGAATGTATGTCATGTCATACCACATCCTCTCCTCAATGTGTATGCCCTTGACTCACCTCCGCATTTCCGTGCACGGTATCAAAAATGACATCTGTTGGGCATGCACGTAACTGGAGCGTGCGCTTGGGGACGATCCGCTCCTCTGCTCCCTTTCTTTGCGCCTATGGCGGATAAAGGCGTCTTTCAGGTTTTTCCAATTGCCTTTCATAGTGTCGACTATGAAAAAAGAAAAAAAAAACATCCGTTAATGTCTCTTTATTTTCTTACATTTGTTTCAGGTATTTAGCTACCGGACAGTCATTGGCCAGTCTACACTTCGCCTTTCTCATTGGGAAGTCCACAGCCAGTATGGTCGTCCGGGAAACCTGCCTGGCAATTTGGGACGTCCTTCATCCTGCTGTGATGGCCCAACCACAGAAGGACTGGCTGCAAATTGCGGTTCATTTTTTTCAATCCTGCAATTTCCCGAACTGTGTCTGCGCAATAGACGGCAAGCACATCCGCGTTAAGAAGCCCATCAGGAGCGGGAGTCAATTTTTTAATTATAAGAAATATTTTTTGTTTGCTCTTTTTGCGGTGTGTGATGCAAACTATTGCTTCAGGCAGGTACATTGACGTGGGATCCTACGGCAGCAGCTCAGACTCAGCTGTTTTGGGGCATTCTGCCTTTGGGCAAATGCTCAATAATAATGAGCTGGACTTCCCGGGGAACACCACACTGCCTGGGACCACTTATCCGGCTATGCCCTTTGTTTTTGTGGGGGACGAGGCCTTTGTGCTGGGGGAGCATCTGATGAGGCGTACTCCAGCCGGGGACTCTCTATTGCCAGGCGGGTATTTAATTACCGGCTGACAAGGGCACGCAGGGTGGTGGAGTGCGCCTTCGGCATTTTAGCAAACAAATGGCGCTTTCTCCATTCTCCTATTCATTTAAAATTGGAGACCGCCATCTCGGTCGTGAAGGCAGCTTGTGCTCTGCATAATTTTGTACGTGTACGGGATGGCTTTAATTTTGAAGATTCCCTCAGCCATTCCTTGGAGAGTCCTAATCCGAGCGGTGTGGGGGAGGGTGAACCAGGACAGTACTAAAAAGTAAAGCGGTGAGGGGACACTATACAACATGTAATGTGCACATCATTCTTTGTAAACTAAGGCCACAGAGTGCCCATATACAAGAACAGGGATGGTGATGCTGCGTCCCTCTAGCTGTTGCTAAAATCCAACTCCATGCATGCCTGCACATGCTCCAGCAAGTAAAATACAGCCCAGCTTTTGTGGAGGTGGCGTTTAACAACAGCTGGAGGGCTGCAGGTAGAGCTGGCCAGGGCTATTACATATAGTTGGTACACCACTGCACACAAGGAATTTACTTTTCACATTACAACACACATGGAAATACCTTTTCCCTGTTTCACTGTCTTGCTGAAAGTTGTCCAATCTGGCCAGATGCTTTTTGCGATATCCTCCCAGGCCGAACGCGCGTTTTCAGTGTCAAAAACGTGCAAAATACAAGCGTTGCGGGTTCCCATTGAAGTCTATGGGCCAAAACGCACGACAAACGGCCCAAAAAAAGCTCAAGAACTTGTTTATGCATCGGGTGTTTTTCAGCGCGTTCGAAAGCGCTGTAAAACGCAAAAATGTGAACCAGTCCCATAGGTAAGCATTGGTTTGCATCGGTTATGCGTTTTACAGCACGTTCGAACGCGCTGTAAAACGCGCAAGTGTGAACTTAGAGTTAAGCTTGATATTAAACGTCCAGGCACCCGACCAAATGCCAAACTCGTCCAGGTTTTTAGCTGGTATTCCTTGGACCTCTCCGTACCTTCCCAGCCAGGTCATGATGTCAATACAAGAGAGCGACTCGTTACGGGTCAGCACGGTCACTCTCTTGACCTCACTCTGGCGGGTTATGCTTTTGCAACGAAACCATGGCAGTCCGGCGTGTTCTTCACCAGCTCATATCCGGACCAGAAGAGCTCAAGCCCCTCCGGCCGGACAAAGCTGATGTCAAACTCCTTGGAGCCAAAAGGATGGATCAAGGCAAAGATGTCAGTTGCCCTGAAACCCATCCCAAGCAGGAGCTCCACTACCCTCTTTCTAGTAGGGAAAGCTTCATCGCTACTCCACTTAAGACAGACCACATTCCGTCTGGCTCCAGGGCCGGTTGTGGGTGAAGACCAGGTGGTCTCGCCCCCATTCTGTACTCGGAAGGTCCAAACGCCATGTCTGTTGAACCAGAATGAACATTCCACCTTCATCCCCTCTACGGAAAAGGATCTCTCCCCCTTTTTGAGGGTCTCCAGCAGTCGCCGCTGCAAGTCACCATTACCAGACCCTGAGAGCGAGGAAGCCAAAGAAGTCAGCCCCTCCCCCCCTACAGCCGCAGCCACACTGGCATAACTTCTGCCAGGCGCCACAGACGCAGGAGGGGCAGCAGAACCGGCTCCCCCCCCTACCTGTCACAAGTGTCGCACTGGATCCCCTGAGGGGGGCACGCAGGGGGGGCCCGCCACTTTTCCAGCAGCAGGACCAACCCCTGCATCCACCCCCCCACCAGGACCCCGAACGACCCCTGACCCTTCGCCTGCCCCCAAACACACAACTGGGTCACCTGGGGCAACGATATTAACATTGTTCCTTTTATACACCTCCGCTTCAGCCTCAGTGGTCCCTACCACCACATCCTCGGCTTCATAGGCGTTTTCAAGGGGGGACTGCGACCTCTGCCACTATCCTCCGCATCCCCCCCTCTTCTGAGGAGGACAGAGATGACACGGCGACGTCCACCCCCCTGTATACCCTATGTACAGTCTTTGCAACTTTATTTGTTTTATTCATTTTAATGTCCTCACAACGTCCTTCTTTCTTGCCTTTATCCATAACACTGGGGCTCCCTTTCCCCAGGGGACCCGGCTGGAGCAGGCGCTCTGCGGCACCACTGCTCCCAGCCACGTCAGCCCAGCACAAAGCCACTGCTGCAGGAGCCCCGCCCCTCTCATCCCCGCCCATGGACACGCCCCCAGGCACTCCCAGGGGCATGCCCACAGCTTCCCCCACCGCCCAGGCCCTGCTCCCTCCCACCGCTGGTACAATGACACCAGCAGGGGAAGGAGCAATGAGCACCTGAGCAGCAGAAGAGGCAGGGGCAGAGAAGGAAGCCACAGGACCCCCGGCACCTGTCACCTCGCACATGGCGACGGACGTATGGACCTCGCCCCCCCGCCCACAGACACGCCTCCAGGTACACCCAGAGGCGTGACCGCAGATGTCGTCCCCCCCCGCCTTGGCCCCGCCCCCTCCACCGCCAATGCACTAACACAGGCGTAGGGGGCGGCAGGAGACACAGGCGCACGGGGCCCAACGGGGGTAGAGGAAGCAAGGACCACACTACCATCCAAGGCAGGAAGGGTGGCGACAAAATTGTCACACCGCCGCACCCCCACCAAACACTTATCCAGCATTCCGGTAGAGGCAGCGGCGGTGGGCGGGGCCACACCCAATGCAGCCACACACCCCTCTCTCGCTTTCGGCACCAGCTTGTGCGGCTTTTCAGCCGCACCCACCTTGCCGCCCCTGCTACTGCAAACAGGGTCGGCGTCCGACGCCATCTTTTTCACACAGATTAAATTACTTTTAACTACATTCTCTATATTCTCCCCACTCCCACGCTCTGGTTCCACTGTAGAAACCAGGCTAGGGGGGATAGTGGGGTTAGCCCCCTGAGCCGACTTTGCAGCCGGTCCAGAGGGCAGTGGATAAGACAAATACACATAGTTCACTTCTTTCTTTGCCTCTTTTTGTTTTTGTTTCTGTCTCTTTTTTTTTCCCGCAGGTTCGTCCTCCAATAATTCCTCTCCAAAAACAAGTCCGTCAACATGAGCCCGGGGGGACTCTAGGTAATGTATTTGCTCCATTAACTGTCCCCCTACCCTACTGCTCTTCTTCATCTGAGCTAGTGGGGGGGGAGACGGACCTGCTCGGGCGGGATCCCAGAATCCGCCGGCCCTGCAGGCTGTCCCCCCAGGCTCACTATGGTATCCTTCTTATCTGAGGGAACTTTTTTCAAGTTCATTTCTGCAAATCTCTTTTCATTCCTCAGTTTTTCTTCAAAAGGGCCACTATTTTTCAATATGCCGGCCCTCCTATCCTCCATCTCCCTTATCTCGACCTTCAGGGTCCTGATTTTTGCAGCTATTTCAGGCCTTTTTACCTTAGAGTCTCTGTCAGCTTTTTGTCTCTCACTTTTAATATCACTCTGGAGTTTTTTTAAGGTCTTACCAGCCTCTTCATACTCCCGGAGGTGGGCTGCGATGCGGGAACTGTACTGGACCACCGACTCCCTGGGCCTCATAGTACCCAGTCGGCCTCCACCAAACCCGACCCACCTCCAGGAGCACCCCGCATACCTTCAGGAGGGTTATCGCCCATCCTCCTGGACTTGCCGGCGATGTTCACGGCTTCGCCCCTGGGGGCCGCAGGGTACACTTCCACATGACCTCTGCTTGATCTTCTGACCCCGGAGCGGAAGATGGAGCAGAGGCCGGTAGTCCACCTCCCCTACTCCCCGCCGGCCTACCCCGGGAAGCAGGATCCTGGGCCTTGCCTGAGCGCATAGCCCAGGCCCCTACCAGCTCCTTAGGGAGAGGCAGGGCCTGGGCTGGGGAGAAAGGTGGAAAACCTCCCCACAAGCCTGGTTCCTCCCAGGGGATTAAGGTGTTGAAAAATCTCCCTGGGGCCTTAACGAGGTGGAAGTTGTCTGGAGCTGCTGCACACACACCCTTCCACCTCAGCTGCAGACACCAGACACGCCCAAGCCTGAATCTCTGCTATGGGACCTCTCTCCTCTGTCTGGGTGCCGGGGCCTAAATATCTGACAATGGACTGTTCCAGTTTTGGGAGACGTGAAGCCTGATTCTCTGCTATGACATGAAGCCTGATTCTCTGCTATGGGACCTCTCTCCTCTGTCTGGGTGCCAGGGCCAAAATATCTGACAATGGCCTGTTCCAGTGGTGGGTGACGTGAAGCCTGATTCTCTGCTATGACATGAAGCCTGATTCTCTGCAATGGGACCTCTCTCCTCTGTCTGGGTGCCAGGGCCAAAATATCTGACAATGGCCTGTTCCAGTGGTGGGTGACGTGAAGCCTGATTCTCTGCTATGACATGAAGCCTGATTCTCTGCAATTGGACCTCTCTCCTCTGTCTGGGTGTCAGGGCCAAAATATCTGACAATGGCCTGTTCCAGTGGTGGGTGACGTGAAGCCTGATTCTCTGCTATGACATGAAGCCTGATTCTCTGCTATGACATGAAGCCTGATTCTCTGCTATGGGACCTCTCTCCTCTGTCTGGGTGCCGGGGCCTAAAAATATCTGACAATGGCCTGTTCCAGTGGTGGGTGACGTGAAGCCTGATTCTCTGCTATGACATGAAGCCTGATTCTCTGCTATGGGACCTCTCTCCTCTGTCTGGGTGCCAGGGCCTAAAAATATCTGACAATGGCCTGTTCCAGTGTTGGGTGACGTGAAGCCTGATTCTCTGCTATGACATGAAGCCTGATTCTCTGCTATGACATGAAGCCTGATTCTCTGCAATGGGACCTCTCTCCTCTGTTTGGGTGCCGGGGTCTAAATATCTGACAGTGGCCTGTTCCAGTGGTGGGTGACATGTAGCCTGATTCTCTGCTATGGGACCTCTCTCCAATTGATATTGGTTAATTTTTATTTATTTTATTTTAATACATTTCCCTATCCACATTTGTTTGCAGGGGATTTAACTACATTTTGCTGCCTTTTGCAGTCCTCTAGCCCGTTCCTGGGCTGTTTTACAGCCTTTTTAGTGCCGAAAAGTTTGGGTCCCCAATGACTTCAATGGGGTTCGGGTTCGGAACGAAGTTCGGGTCGGGTTCGGATCCCGAACCCGAACATTTCCGGGAAGTTCGGCCGAACTTCTCGAACCCGAACATCCAGTTGTTCGCTCAACTCGAATCTCTTGTAATACATAAGAAAGCTACTGCTCAGACTAGGCTGGTAATAATGAAGGTCTTACACTTGTAACAACTCTGGCCTGATCCTAATCCTTCATTAAAGGTGTTTTTCTGAATCCTGAAACTACTCCAATGTTGTTCTGACAGTTGGCCTGACTGTCCTCAGGATTTAAACTGGAGATGTAGATGCTTCAAGCTATCTCCTACACCTAAAACAAAGGTGCCTAATAAGTCCTCAGGTAATGACTATCTTGCTAATCCTTTGTCTTGCATAAACGTGATAATTCCTTAAATACTCGGCTGCATCCAACTTAGACATTGGTCACCCTGAAAGAGCGATCTATAGTAGTGGATTGCTCACCTCTAGGAGAAATACTTGCAGGCCTTAACCCTGGGCTATGGAACCAACAGGGACAGAGTAGAGAGGCTAGGAAGATGCCTCTGTCCAGATATTCAGCTACATCGCTGTTGCTTTCTTGAAGGCTCATGAGCGAACTGCATTAAACTGAACTCTCACTTGGATTTACCAGAGCTCATCTGCACTGGTTTAGATTTACCTCAACCAGGAACTGAACTGAACGGCACTGCACAGAACAGCACACAACAACTGCACACTTTTGCACAGCCTGGTCT
This sequence comes from Bufo gargarizans, assembly GCF_014858855.1. Taxonomy (NCBI): domain Eukaryota; kingdom Metazoa; phylum Chordata; class Amphibia; order Anura; family Bufonidae; genus Bufo; species Bufo gargarizans. The sequence goes on from NC_058087.1 coordinate 100,350,415, forward strand.
GAACTAAGCTATATATACACACTGACACTGCTCCTTCTAGTGGAGAAACAAGTGTAGTGCACCCTGACTAGGCCTGTGTAGAGGATATTTGCATGTATCATGGTCCATTGTGACATGGAGAATATGACAGGAGATAAAATACAAAATACAGGCATATCACATGACAGTAATACATAATTAAGATACGTTTGAGGGGCCCATGGTTACGTGAGTGGGACACTGCAAGTGCAGGACCAGGGTGGCTCTTGGCTTCCAGGCACAACAGCCGCAGCACAGCATGGCAACGTCTCACCTAGGACGTCGAATAGGTTCTGGGGAGCTTGGGGGACACAGCGGAAGAGGCAGTAGCAGTGGAAAAGGAGGAGTCAGCCGAGGAGGAGACGGAGGATGGAGTAGGAGGAGGAGAAGAAGACACAGGCCTGCATGCAATCCTTGGCGGTAACACCAAATCCACACAGGAGCCACGGGTTCTATGCTTGAAGGCCGTCCACCCAGTGCCCGTGTTTGCTAGACCACGTATCTGTGGTCAGATGTATCTTGGCACCGACACTGTGTACCAGAGACATATTTACTTGCTGCTGAACGTGGCTATATAGCTCTGGGATGCCATTGTGAGAGAAATATTTCCTTCCGGGGGACCTTCCATTGCGGTGTGCCAATGGCCACAAATTTTCTAAAGGCCTCCGAGTCCACCAGTTTATATGGCAGTAGTTGGCGGGCTAGCAGTTCCGACAAGCCAGCTGTCAGCCATTGGGTAAGACGGTTATCTGGCGTCATCAACTTTTTACGCTCGAACATTTGGGCCACGGAAGCCTGCCTTCTGCCAGATGAACGCGACAGCGGCATGGTAGAAGGTGGAGTGGAGGACAAATGGGAGGAGAGAGGAGAAGGAGAAGAGGCAGGACGTGGAGCACCGGGAGTGTGGCTCTGTGGGTTCTGACGGCGTTGCTATCACTGGGCTCGCTGATGGAAGGCCTGGTGTCTTCTTAAAGAGTTCGTCCCTAGGTGAGTGTTGGGCTTACCCCGACTTATGCGTTGACAGCACAGGCTGCAAATGGCAAACCCTATTGTCAGCAGCTGACACAGTAAAAAAGCCCACACTGTGGGGGGAATGTGCCGGCTTCCTGGGGACACCAGAAGCGACCGTGCATGTTGGAGGGCTCGCTTCAGATACATTTGCAGTCTGCTTTTTGCCTCCTGTGCCCAGCGAGCTGTGCCTGCTTCTCCTCTATCACCTCCCTCTCTGCTGCTCTGTCTCCCTTTGCAACCCCTCCTCTTCCTCTCTTGTGGGTACCCATGTGACGTCCATCAGCACGTCATCATCGTCACCTTCACCACCATGACATTTGAGATCTTGGAATAGGCAGCAACAGCGGGTACCTCCCTCCTTTGGTGGAAACAGGTATATCGAACCCCATAATCAGTATTTTGTGTAAGCAGGTATATCGCAGCCCTCAATCTGTATTTTGTGGAAGTAGGTATATCAAACCCTTTAATTAGTATTTTGTGGAAACTGGTATGTCGCAGTCCTGAATCAATATTTGGTGGAAACAGGTATATCAAACCCCTTAATCAGTATTTTGTGGAAGCAGGTATATCGGAGGCCTCAATCAATATTTGGTGGAAACAGGTATATCGAACCCCTTAATCAGTATTTTGTGGAAGCAGGTTGTCGGGAATCATCCAGCTATGTCTGTTTAGTTCAGATTGTTTTTCCCTAAAGTTTTCCCTCAGTTAAGATGGTAGCTTGTGTCTTAGCTGTGTGCCATCTTACTTCCTGTTTCACATTTAAACCTCTCAAGCCTGCTCAATTGCTTGAGTATTCTGTTTGAGCTCCTGCTTGTGCAGTCCTCTCGCTTGGAACTTTCTCTCCGGTTTGTTCCTCCTCCTTGCGATTTACCCTGCTACCTCATGTTGCCGACCTGGATTGCCTGACTACGTTCCTGTGCCACCTGCCCTGACCCATTGCTTGTCTGACCTCGGCTCTGCTTAATCCTTCAATCCTGCATCATTGCTACTGGTAACGGCTCTGCCTGCCTGGCTCTGCTTCATCCTTTACCCTGCTACCTCCTGTTCAAGACTCTGGTGCTTCCTGTGTTCAGGCCTTGTCCCTGCCATTGGATTCCAGCCTTATTCCACTAGTATCGTGACAGAATACTCAAGCCTAAAATGGAGTCTGCCGTGACTGGGAGTTCAGAGGTTTGCATTAAGCAACTGCAGACTGCTATGGCTAATATGTGCACTGAGATGCAGACTTAAAAATATTAAATATGACGCCATTGAAGGACAGACTTTCCCCAACATTTAAATTTATGGACAAATGATTCACAAGCTACGTGGTACCGTTCAGACATTATCCAACCATATTGTTCTCTTGGAGAATCAAGTTTCTGTACCACCCGCTACAGTGCCTGCAATGACCCCTAAGTTACCACCATTTAGATTTGGCGGAAACCGCAACCAATACTGGTGGTTCCTTAATCAGTAGGCTATACTTTGATGTGAATTCAACTCAGTTTCCTACTGATAGATCTAAAGTCCTATGTATCATTATGCTGCTGACACATAAAGCCATTGCCTGGGCTAGTCTGTTGATTGAGACTCAAGACGCCCAGTTAAATTACTTAGAGGACTTTATTGATGCCATGAGTAAAATGTTTGATGATCCCAATCAAGGTCCTACAGCTGAAGTAGCATTGCGACAGGGCAGACGCCCTGTCATAGAGTATGCAATGGAGTTCTAGAGGTGGGCTGTCGACACCGATTAGAAAGACGCAGTGAAAATGTATTTTTTCAGGAAAGGACTATGCAGCGCATTAAAAGATGAACTTGTCTGTGCAGAGGCCCCTTTAGGTTTGGATGCCTTTATTAACCATTGCATTCGTATCGATACCCGACTGTCTGAACAACAACAAGAGAGATGGGCTACCTTGAATTATGATACTTTATCTCCATTATCAAGAAACCCCAAGGAAAAATTTACAAAGAATCATTAAGTGAGCCTATGCAAGTAGATTCCATACTAAGACGTGAATGTGTTGATCGAAGGGAGCACAGGCTTCGGGACAATCTATGCTTTCCGCAATACACGGGCACCATTCCGTGTGCATTCTGAATCATGGATGCGGACCCATTCACTTCAATGGGTCCGCAAATACGGAGATGCGTAATGGTAAGGAACAGAAAAACGGAACGGAACCCTATGGAAGCACTACAGAGTGCTTCAGTGGGGTTTTGTCTCGTACATGTCCTATCTTTTTGTGGAACGGCTGGATCCATTGCGGCTGCCCCACGGATGCTGTTTGTGCATTGTGGACCGCATTTTGCGGGCCGCAGCACAGCCACTGTGTGCACGGGTTCGTGTGCAGGAGGCCTAAGAAAGACAATAAAGATTGCCATTGCTTCCTTCCCATTAAGTTTCTGATTAACTCCCAGTGGATATCCACCTCTGCTATGGTGGACTCCGGGGCTAGTGGCAATTTTCATGGACCATTGTTTTGCTCAAAGGAATGGGGCTAAATTTCAGAAAAAAACTCTCACCTGTGGTAATGTAGATGGATCTCCACTGAGCTCAGGGCCATTGGATCAAGACACAGAACCATTTGAAATCATTATAACACCCCATCACCATGGGAGTCCTATTGTTATTTATCTCTTCTCCACATTTCCCTGTTATTCTAGGCCTACCCTGGTTGCAAGCACAGAACCTTGTTATCAACTGGGAAACCAAAGAGATAAGCTTTCCAGCGGAGGATGTTCTCTTGACAGCTCAGTCTGAACAAGGTTCAGAGAATCCACCTCAATATAATAAGATAATAGAGTTACCCTCTGTATACAAGGAATTTGTGCACGTTTGCGATAAATAAAATGCGGACAAGCTCCACCCACACTGACCCTACGATTTTCCTATAGAATTTCTTCCTGGTGCATCTATACCTTTTCGAAACATCTACCCTTTGGCAGGCCCTGAACTAAAAGCCCTCAAGGACTACATAGAAGTAAATCGGGCTAAGGGGTTTATCCGCCCATCTTCCTCACCGGCAGGGGCTCTCATATTCTTTGTTAAGAAGAAGGACGGTTCTCTAAGACCTTGCACTGATTACCGAGAACTTAACAAAATGACAATAAAAAAAACATTATCTTCTACCATTGATCCCCAAGCTTTTGGAGAGAGTGTGACATGCAAAAATTTTTACCAAGTTAGACCTGCGAGGCGCCTATAACTTAGTCTGTATCAGATCTGGAGATGAATGGAAAACAGCTTTTAGGTCATGTTATGGACATTTTGAATATCTTGTTATGCCTTTTGGTGTTTGCAATGCCCCGGCCAAATTTCAACGTCTCGTCAATGATATCTTCAGAGATTTTCTAGACCAGTTAGTAGTCATCTATTTGGACAATATCTTGATCTTCTCTAACTCTATGGAAGAACATCAGAGACATGTGAGACTCATTTTGGAACATCTAAGAAAGAATCTACTTTACATTAAGATTGAAAAATGCTAATTTCACCAGACTGAGATCCAATTCCTTGGTTATATAATTTTACCACATGGACTCTAGCAAGATTAAAGCAATAGTAGACTGGCCTACCCCCAGGAGCATAAAAGATGCTCAACATTTTATAGGTTTTGTCAATTTTTATAGATGCTTCTTTTACAATTTCTCAGAAATAATTACTTCTATTACACAGTTGACTAAGAAAAAAAAATGCTATTGTTTGGTCTCCCCAAGCACAGTAATCCTTTTGTCTCCTAAAGTCCAAGTTCACTAAAGCCCCTGTATTAGTTCTTCCTGACCCAGAACTCGCCTTCATTGTAGAAGTAGTTGCTTCAGACTGTGCTATAGGGGCTATTCTGTCTCAGAGAACGGGAGACAAGGGTTTATTGTATTCGTGCGCTTATTTCTCCCAACGTTTATCCCCTGCTGAGAAGAATTATGATGTGGGGAATAAAGAACTGTTAGCTATCATTGCTGCTTTTAAGGAATGGAGACATCATCTTCAATGAACCTCACAGCAAATAATAGTTCTGACTGATCACCGTAATTTGGAATTCGTTGTCAAGCTCGTTGGAGTCTCTTCCTCAATCAATTCAACTTTGTAATCTCATACAGGCTTGGTTCCCATAACGGCAAGGCAGATGCTCTATCTAGAATCTTTTACAATGATTCCACATCTACAATTCCACCCAAGACCATTGTTCCTGAGTCTAATTTTGTGGGAGTAATCCATAATAAAGAATTGCTTGAAGAGATAAAAGAGTCCTATGACACCAACTCCTTGCTGTCTCAACAACCTGATGGCTATATATACTCGAAACAATAAGACTGAAAATTCTAAAACTAGTCCATGCTTCCAAGATTAAGGGTCACAAAGGAGTGCAGAAGACACAAGAATTTTTGTCCTGTTTCTTTTGGCCCAATTATCAACAGGATGTAAAGAAATATGTCATGTCATGTCATGTGACGTTTGTGCTAGATGCAAGACCCCATTTTCTTCACCCATAGGTTTATTACAGCCTCTGTTGGTCCCCTCTTGTCCCTGGGGTTCTATTTCCATGGACTTTATCGTAGATCTGCCTACCTCTAAAGGAAAAAACACTATTTTGGTAGTAGTTGACCGGCTCACCAAGGCTGCACATTTCATTCCATGTACTGGCCTACCCTTCTGCTAAAGATACAGCTGACCTTGTAGCTCAGAATGTGTTTCGTTTTCATGGAGTTCCTGATGAAGTTATCTCGGATCATGGGGTGCAGTTTACATCAACATTTTGGCATAGTTTTTGCATAGCACTTGATATTGATATTAATCTATCAGCCGCCTTTCACCCACAATCTAATGGACAAACTGAACGCACAAATCAGACTCTAGAACAGTATCTTTGATGCTATATCTGTCATTTACAAGATGATTGGGTCGATCTGCTTCCTATGGCTGAGTTCTCTTACAATAACTCCCAAAATGCCTCAACTAAGCAAACTTCTTTCTTTGCAAATTTGGGGCATCATTCAAAGATTCTTCCCAAATTCCCCGCTGTTTCACCTATTCCACCAGTCGCGGAAAAGATCTCTGCATTAAAGCAAAATTTAGAACTACTGAAAGGAACATTAGAGAGGGCTCAAGAAAATTACACGCAGGTTGCAGATAAATTTCGTAGACCAGCACCAATCTTTAAAGTGGGGATAAAGTATGGCTTTCCACCAGAAATGTGAAACTTAAGGTTCCTTTAGCAAAACTAGTACAGAAGATTATTGGGTCTTTTAAGATTATTAGGATAATTAGTCCAGTAGCTGTTTGGCTCAAACTCCCATGATCTATGCAGATTCATCCTGTTTTTCATGTGTCTCTATTAAAGCCTGCCGTGCCCAACACTTTTCCGGAACGTATCCCTCCTCCTCCCAATGCGGTGGAGCTAGATGGGCAAGAACAGTTTGTTGTAGAGAAAATATTGGACTCTAGAATTTTCAGGAACCGCCTACAATACCTCTTTAAGTGGTTATGGGTATGAAGAGAATTCTAGGGAACCTGTGAGTAACATTAATGCTCACCGACTGATCAAACAGTTTCATCAAAGACATCCTGGGAGACCGAATCAGGTCTCGTCCAGAGGCCACTGTTGAGGTGGGAGTAATGTCAAGAATCATCCAGCTATGTCTGTTTAGTTCAGATTGTCTTGCCCTCAAGTTTTCCCTCAGTTAAGATGGTGGATTGTGTCTCAGTTAGATGCCATATTACTTCCTGTTTCACATTTAAACCTCTCAAGCCTGTTACTAATTGCTTGAGTATTGTGTTGGAGCTCCTGCTTGTGCAGTCCTCTTGCTTGGCACTTGCTCTCCGGTTTGCTCCTCCTCCTTGCTGTTTACCCTGCTACCTCCTGTTGCCGACCCGGATTGCCTGACTGCTTTCCTGTGCCGCCTGTCCTGACCCATTGCTTGTCTGACCTCGGCTCTGCTTCATCCTTCAATCCTGCATCATTGCTACTGGTAATGGCTCTGCCTGCCTGGCTCTGCTTCATCCTTCAATTATGCATCGTTGCTACTAGTAACAGCTCCGCCTGCCTGGCTCTGCTTCATCCTCAAATCCTGCATCGTTGCTACTGGTAACGGCTCCGCCTGCCTGGCTCTACTTCATGCTTTACCCTGCTACCACCTGTTCAAGACTCCAGTGTTTCCTGTGTTCAGGACTTGTCCCTGTCGTTGGATTCCAGCAGTATTCCACTAGTATCGTGACACAGGTATATCGCATCCGTCAATCTGTATTTTGTGGAATCAAGTATATCAAACCCCTTAATCAGTATTTTGTGGAAACAGGTATCTCGCAGGCCTCAATCAATATTTGGTGGAAACAGGTATATCGAACCCTTTAATCAGTATTTTGTGGAAGCAGGCATATCACAGCCCTCAATCAGCATTTTGTGGAAGCACGTATATCAAACCTCTTAATCAGTATTTTGTAAAAGCAGGTATATCATAGGCCTCAATCAATATTTGGTGGAAACTGGTATATTGAACCCCTTAATCAGTATTTTGTGGAAGCAGGTATATTGTAGGCCTCAATTAATATTTGGTGGAAACAGGTATATCAAACCCCTTGATCAGTATTTTGTGGAAGCAGGTATATCGTAGCTTTCGATCAGAATTTTGTGAAAGCAGGTATATCATAGGCCTCAATGAATCGGTATTATTACACACCCATTGCAAATAGTTGTTTCATTAGCACTTTTCCCTCTATATAGGTGCGGTATCAGAACCGCGCACAACTGCTGCACAATACAAATGCACTATAAGATACTTTCTAAGTATATTATATTACACCCTTCAGTATATCACACTTATCGATAGTACACCTATACCAGTCCTTAAAAGGACTTTTGTGGCCCTATTAGCTAGCGTTTGGTGTTTCTAACAGCCTGTCCCTGCTCCACAAAGCAACCTCTCCCTACGCTGGCAAAACACAGAATGTAAAATGGCTGCTAGATCGGGTTCTTTTATAGGGTGGGGGGGTGTCCATGTGCTGAAATGTCTCAATTTGCTGTCCTGTCCCTACTGATGGATGTGTCATGTGTCAAAGTTCGGCCCAATGCAAAAGAATATGGCGCCGGGCAAACTGCAATGCCATCTCTAGAAACAAGAAAGTGCTCTGGAGTAATATGAAATATCTGACTGCATCAGAAACGTTTATTTGCCAAAGGAAAGGAGAGCATTACAATTAAGAGCGTCTGCAAGCAATAGTGAAGCATGATGGATAATCCTTGCATGTTTGGGTCTGCATTTCAGCAAATGGAGTTAGAAATTTGGTCAGGATTAATACTGATAAATACTGGTGTGCTGAAAAATACAGGTGGATATTTATCCATCTTGAAATATTATCAGGGGGACATCTAATTGGTTCCAAATGTATTGTGCATCAGAACAGCGCCCCAAAGCATACAGTCAATGTCATTAAGAACTATCTTAGGTGTAAAGAAAAATAAGGAGTCCTGGAAGTGATGATATGGCCCTCACAGACCCCTAATCTCAACATCATCAAGTCTGTCTGGGGTTACATGAAGAGACAGCATGATTTGAGGAGGTCTACATTTTGGCATGAGCGAATCGACTTCGGATGAAACATCCAAAGTCGATTCTCATAAAACGTTGTTCTAATACTGTATGGAGCAGGAGCTCCGTACAGTATTAGAATGTATTGGCTCCGATGAGCCAAAGTATGGGAAATGTTTTTTTTACAGTAAATTGCAAATTAATTGCACAATAACTTTGGCTCATCGGAGCCAATACATTCTAATACTGTACAGAGCTCCTGCTCCGTACAGTATTAGAACAAAGTTTTATGCAAATCGACTTCGGATGTTTCATCCAAAGTTGATTCGCTCATCCCTATCTACAGTCACAAACGATATGAGGTTAATTCTCCAAGATGTAACATACAAGATTGGAAAAATCTCCCAGCCAAGTTCTTTCAAAAAAGGAGATCAAGCCAAATATTTATTTGATTTAGATTTCTCTTTTGTCCATTCACTTTGCATTTTGTTAACTGATAAAAATGAATAACTAACATTTCAATTTTTTTTAAGCCTTCTTTCTTTGTATCATTTCTTCACACCTCCATAAAACTTTTGCACTTCTTGTTATAGTAGCGGATGTGGAACCACAGTTTCAACCAAAAATCTGACTTTGGGCTAAGGACCTTATTCTGGCAATTCTCTGGTATTCACTCTTTAACTCTTATACAGGGTTTTGGAGTATACTGGAGAGGAACAACAGGCCACTACCTCGTGGAGTAGTCCATGTGGGGCTGACAGCAATGTGCAGCATCGACTGATCAGGAAAAAATGTAGTGAGGGACAAGACAAAATCAGAGCAGGCAGTGTATGAGCAATCTGATAAACAGTCCAAGGTCAAGGCAGGTAGTCAAGGGTCAGTACTGAGGTCAGGCACAGCTCAGTTCAGACAGCAAAATGTCAAAATTCAGTAATGTGACAGAAGTCGGTACATAAACAAGTATACTGTATACTGCACAACTTAGCAGAAGCTAACAAGCTAGGCACCATAGGGGAAGGTGACTTAAAGAGGTTGACCGCTTCCTGATATTAATGACTTCAGGATAGGTAATCAATATCAGATTGGCGGAGGTCCGACTCCCAGAACCTCTGCAGATCAGCTGTTTGGAGAGACTGCAGCAGTACTCTTCACTGTTTACCTGCCCACCATCGGCATTACAGCGGCAGAGCCGTGTAATTACAGCTCCTCCATCCCAATCACTCAAATGGGAAGGAGCAGTTGTAGTTATTCTCCATTCCATTCAAGTGAATTGGATGAAGGATCTGTGATTACACCCACTCGCCACTGCAGTGTCGATGGCATGCAGGTAAGCAGTGAAGAGAACAAACATGATATGCATTATCTTTCTAAGATTAGAAAAACTTTATTTTTAACATGGAAAGGCTATAGTAAATAGTGTTCTTAATATGTATATTCTATGACAGCACAAGGACACAGCTCAGCTCTATGCCTGGTTTAATAGGATTGATCATGCTGACAGAAGCCTTTTATGTAGCCAGAGGTTTCCAGCCATAGGCCAGGGTAAATTATTTATTGGGCAGAATGGAAGAGGTCTTTATCTTCAGGTGTCAAATTACGGACTACCAGGAACAGACATATATGACTCTAATGGCTGATCCTGCTGCTGGAGAACAGAAAAATATAATTGAGTCAAGACTGCAGGTCCTGAAAACAGATTTACATAGATCTGATTTATGTATTGATCTCCAGGCAGTGTATAATGTGTAGATGTTTCTTACAAAGAATATACAGTCCAGATCAAAAGTTTAAAGGGGTTGTCCAAGTTATATTTATAGATGACCTATCCTCAGGATAGGTCATCAGAATCAGATCGGGGGGGGGTCCGACACCCCCTCCGATCAGCTGTTTGAAGAGGAGACTCGCACGGTGCCTCCTCTTCACTGTTTACCTTCTAGCCGTTGCATCTGCAGTGGTGAGCAGGTGTAATTACACCCAAGCCTTCCTATTGAAATGAATGGGAAGGCTGAAGATAGGTCATCAATAAATATAACTTGGACAACCCCTTTAAGACCACTTGAAAAATGGCAAAAAAATCATATTTAGCATGGCTGGATCTTAACAAGGTTCCAAGTAGAGCTTCAACATGCAACAAGAAGAAATGGGAGTGAGACAAAACATTTTTTGAGCATTCAATTTAATGAAAACAACGAATAAACTGAAACAGGCTGTTTTTCAGCTGATAAAAAGTTTAGGACCACACCTCCCAAAAAAGACTAAACCACCCCAAAATAGAAATACAACTTCCAAACATGAACTCAGTAATGAGTAGCTCCTCCGTTATTTTTTATCACTTCCAAAATTTGTTTCGGCATGCTTGATGCAAGTGTTTCCATGAGGTGAGTGGGAACATTTCTCCCAGTGGTGAAGACTGCCACACGAAGGCCATCTACTGTCTGGAACTGTTGTCCATTTTTGTAAACTTCCCTTGCCATCCATCCCCAAAGGTTCTCAATTGGATTTAGATCAGGGGAACACACAGGATGGGCCAAAAGAGTGATCTTATTCTCCTGGAAGAAGTCCCTTGTCCTGAGGGCATTGTGTACTGTAGTGTTGTCCTGTTGAAAATCCCAGTCGTTACCACACATACAAGGGCCCTCAGTCATGAAGAATGCTCTCTGCAACATCTGGACATAGCAAGGGCCGTTTGACGCCCCTGCACTTCCTGAAGCTCCATTGTTCTACTGAAGTTAAAAGCACCCCAGACCATTATGGCGCCCCTCCACTGTGGCACCTAGAAAAAAATCTCAGGTGGGATCTGCTTGTCATGCCAGTAACGTTGGAAACCATCAGGACCATCAAGGTTAAATTTTTTCTCATCAGAGAATAAATCCTTTATTCCACCTTTGAATGTCCCATGTTTGGTGCTCTCTTGCAAAGTCCAAACAAGCAGTTCTGTGGCATTCAAGGAGACGAGGTCTTTGAAGACGTTTTTTGTTTTTGAAGCCCATCAGTCTCAGATGCTGTCTGATGGTTATGGGGCTGCAGTCAGCACCAGTATGGGCCTTAATTTGGGTCGAGGATCGTCCAGTGTCTTGATGGACAGCTAATTGGATCCTCCGGCTCAGTGCTGATGAAATTTTTTGGGGTCTTCCACTTGACTTTTTTGTTCCATAACCCTCAGGATCATTTAAGAAATTCCAAATGACTGTCTTACTGCGTCCCACCTCAGCAGCGATGGCACGTTGTGAGAGACCCTGCTTATGCAGTTCAACAAGCCGACTACGTTCAAAAAGGGAGATTTTTTTTGCTTTTGCCATCACAATGTGTGACTACCTGACAGAAAATGACAATCCACATCTTTGCACAGATTTGGCCTTTTAAAGGCATGTGGTCCTAAAATTTGGATCAGCTGAAAAACAGCCTGTTTCAGTTTATTCGTTATTTTAAATTAATTGCATGTTGAACCTCTACTTGGAACCTTGTTAAGACCCGACAATGTAAAATATGATTTTTTTTGCCATTTTTCAAGTGGTATTAAACTTTTGATCAGGACTATATATGGTATTGGGATAGATAGATAGATAGATAGATAGATAGATAGATAGATAGATAGATAGATAGATTTTTCTAGATTTAATCTATAAATTAAGAAAGGAAAGGTTAAAATAACCAGAATAGAAAGTTTGATGTGATTCAAGGATTAGAGGCAATATTTTAATTGAGGGAATAAAACCTACATACATTTTTGCAAAACTTTATGGAAATGAGGAATGTAATCCTCAATGGGTAGATTTCCTTTCATTTAATTACAGGTTTGAAAAAAATTCCTATGTCGGCAATAAATGGATTTTCAGTCTGCTTACCATCACCATTTACTTATTAGTCAGCAAAGTCGGCATTAGTTTGAAGAGACTGTGGTTCATGTTGCCTGAACATGTGGTGCAGTAAGTAGAACAGATTGATTTGTGTTTTATCTATGAAATATTGCTACATAAAGTCAGTTCAAGAGAAGTACATTTTTCAATGTTGAAAACCATACACAGTTGAAGGTTTTTCATTAGTACTAGAGATGAGTGAATTTCTCAAAAATTTGATTCTGTCAGTTTTCAAATTTTTCAAAAATATTTGATCTGAATTTATTTGCAATAAATCACGTTAAAATCGCCTTAAAAAAGCAGCTATTTCCTGGCTGCTGAGAGTCTGCATAGTTGTGTAAAACACTGTGCATTCCATTGCAGAAACATGCTGTGCTAGTAAAACAGTAATGCTGTTGCATTGTATGTTTTGTTTAACAGTCTTGTTCTCAGCCATAGCAACGTGCTCCTGCGATTTGGGATGTGCTGACTGACCCCCCCCCCTTTTTTTTATTTGCAGTTTGCACTGGAGGTGTGGCTGCCTCCCCAGCCGTGCACTCCTGACCAGCTTGTCTGCCCCATAGGCTGATTTTAATTAGTGTGAGTATATAGCTTGGCCTGCTCCCCCTCAATCACCATAGTGAGTTTGTGGACTCTCATTGCAGTCCTTGGTGGCCATTTGGCGCCCAGAGTGGTGTGGAGTGGGCCTGGCATGCATGTTGGTACCTGCTTTCCTTGGCTATAATGGAGGCCATTTTGGCACCAAAAATGACAGAAATTAAACTGGGCCCAGCATGCATGTGGAACCTACACTTGCTGAATTATATGGTAGCCGTCACATATGCGATGTTCGGTCCGCCTCCTATACGTCATCATTGAGCAAACTTTGACCCTTTACCTCACAGTCAGCAGACACATTCCAGCCAATCAGCATACCCTCCCTCCCAGACCCTCCCACCGCCTTTCAAAAAGCAAGGACAGCATCCATCTTAGATTAATTCTGAAGCTGCAGTGTCACAAAGTTGTAATCGCAATGTGATTAATACAGGTTATATTAATCGCATTGCGATTACAACTTAGAGCTGGGTTCCTAATGGTTATATTGATAGAATATAACGAAGATTGAGAATATAGTGCTATATTCGTTGTCAATTCTAGCAATACAACCATTAGGAACTCAGATCTAAGTTGTAATCGCAATGCGAATAATGCAGGTTGTATTAATCACATTGCGAATTCAAGCTAGTGAATGCAAGCTAAGTTCCTAATGGTTGTATTGCTAGAATTGATGAATATAACGAATATAGCACTATATTCTCAATCTTCGTTATAGTCTAGCAATACAACCATTAGGAACCCAGCAGCTCTAAGTTGAATTTGCAATGCGATTAATATAACCTGCATTAATCGCATTGCGATTACAACTTTCTCAAATCCGACAGTACATTCTAGCATGGAGCCGTTCCCATGGTGATGGGTACGCTCCATGAGCACGGAAGTCGGCAGAAGCTCTAAGTTGAAATCGCAATGCGATTAATTCAAGTTCTATAAATCGCATTGTGATTTCAATTTACCACACTCTGCGTCAACTACGTAATTTTCCATGGGTGTTTTGCCATGGATCCCCCTCCGGCATGCCACAGTCCAGGTGTTTGTCCCCTTGAAACAACTTTTCCATCACTATTGTGGCCACAAAGAGTACCTGTGGGTTTTCAAATTTGCCTTCCTATTGATGTCTATTGCGGTTCGCCCAGTTCGCACGTTCACGAACATTTGCGGAAATTCGCGTTCGCAAACTGAAAATTTTATGTTTGCGACATCACTATTAATAGCACCATATCTATTTTTGCAGATTACACTAAGCTATGTAGTACTGTACAGTCTGTGGAAGATGTCCATAAACTACAAGCTGACTTGAACACTCTGAGTGATTAGGCATCAACTTGGCAAATGAGGTTCAATGTGGACAAATGAAAACTTATGCATCTTACTAGTAATAATCTTTGTGCTTCATATGTCCTAGGTGATGTAGCACTGGGAGAGTCACTTATAGAGAAGGATTTGGGTGTCTTTGTGGATGGTAGATTAAATTGCAGCCTCAATCAGCTGCTTCTAAGGCCACCAGTATATTGTCATGCATTAAACGAGGCATGGACTCGCGGGGCAGGAATGTAATATTACCACTTTACAAAGTGCTGGTGCGGCCTCATCTGGAATATGCAGTCCAGTTCTGGGCACCAGTACATAGAAAGGATGCACTGCAGCTGGAAAAATGTACAGAGGAGAGTGACTAAAATGATAAGGGGCATAGAGGGTCTTAGTTATGAAGAAAGATTAAAATAATTTAATTCATTTAGTCTTGAGAAGAGACGTTTAAGGGAGGACATGATTAACCTATACAAGTATATAAATGGGCCATACAAAAAATATGGCAAAAAGCTGTTCCATGTAAAATGTGCTCAAAAAACAAGATGGCACTGCCTCCGACTGAAGAAGAAAAAGTTCAGTCTCCAGAAGCGTTAAAACTTCTTTACTGTGAGAACTGTGAATCTGTGGAATAGACTTCCTCAGGACGTGGTCACAGCAGTAATAGTGGACAGTTTTAAAAAGGGTTTAGATGAATTCTTAAAAGTAAAAAACATTAATTCTTATTAAAACATGTAGAAATCTGAGTCTCACTTCCTTCTGGGATTCGCGTTCCCACCTATCCCTTGGTTGAACTTGATGGACGCCTTTCTTTTTTCAACCATATTAACTTTGTAACTATATAAAAATAACTCAAGTGTGAACTCAGCCTTACAGGTAAGAGTTAGCATAAAGAAGAAGCACACCTCTTTTACACCGTCATCAGCTGATTCAACATAGATTTGCACAGGTTCTGTTACACGTTGAAACAAGTAGTGCCGCTATGACCAAGTGGTGAGGTGGCAACAGCATGAGAAGTCAACACAGTGGCTAAGTCACAGAGTGGTAATGGTGGGAGATGCATGTGTCATCAACGCAGTGGCCCAGTCACAGAGTGGTGAGGGTGGGAATCGCATGAGGAATCGCATAAGGAATCACATGAGTCATCAACAAAGATGTCCAGTGACAGACTGTTGAGTTGGCAGCAGCATGAGGAGACCACCGAGGGGTGAGGTGGCAGCAGTATGAGGAGACCACCGAGGGGTGAGGTAGCAGCAGTATGAGGAGACCACGGAGTGCCCCAGTGACAGTGTGTTGAGGTGGTAGCAGCATGAGGAGACCACAGAGGGGTGAGGTGGCAGCAGCATGAGGAGACCACAGAGTGGCCCAGTGACAGAGTGGTGAGTTGGCAGAGCACGAGTAGACCATAGAATAGTGAGGTGGCAACAGCATAAGGAGACCACAGAGTGACGAGGTGGCAGCAGCATGAGGAGATCACGGAGTGGCCCAGTGACAGAGTGTTGAGTTGGCAGAAGCATGGCAAGACCACAGAGGGGTGAGGTGGCAGCAGCATGAGGAGACCACAGAATGGCCCAAGTGACAGAGTGTTGAGTTGGCAGCAGCATGAGGAGACCACAGAGGTGTGAGGTGGCAGCAGCATGAAGAGACCACGGAGTGGCCCAGTGACAGTGTGGTGAGTTGGCAGCAGCATGAGTAGACCATAGAATGGTGAGGTGGCAACAGCATAAGGAGACCACAGAGTGGCGAGGTGGCAGCAGCATGAGGAGATCACAGAGTGGCCCAGTGACAGAGTGTTAAGTTGGCAGAAGCATGACGAGACCACAGAGGGGTGAGGTAGTGAGGTTCTATCATGGTAAAAAGCCAGTAGTCATCCCTCTGCTGAATGGTGACCATTCGGCTGTCACTATGCAAGCAACTGAGCATGCATTGGGCCATTTGTGCAAGTGACTCGGAGGGACTCTCTGCCTCCATCTTCACTGCATACTGCCATGGTGTGTATAGGCCATCTACCTCGTCTTCCTTATCACCCTGTAGTATCTCTGGCAGCTCCTGCACCTCCTCTCCTGTCACCTGTGTAGATAAACCAACCATTTATCTATGCATTGATTGTGCTCGAATGTAGTCCTCCTCCTCCTCTATTTCAGCCCACCACAGGGCTCATGTGGCTGTGAGATGTAGTCAGCACTTCTCCTGTCCCTGGCCAAGCAGATTTATCAGCATCTGTTTCAGGACATGAAGCAGTGAAATGATGTTGTTCATCCCATAGTCCTGACGTCTGAAAAATAAAGTGGCCTCCTCAAAGGGCCCAAGCAAACAGCAGGTGTCATGCATGAGCTGCCACTGGCTAACATCGAAGTTACACAGGGGAGTACCTCTGTTCACCTGTATCATCGAGAAATCGTTATGGCCTTTCTATGTTCATATAGTCGGTCCAATATATGAATGGTGGAGTTCCAACGGGTGGAAACATTGCATATCAGTCAAAGTTGGGGAATGCCATTTTGCCTTTGCAGCTCAAAGAGGGTGTGTTTTGCAGTGTAAGAGTGGCTGAAGTGCATGCACAGTTTCCTGGCCATATTCAGTATGTCTTGCAGATGGGTGAAAGACTTTGGAAACCTCTTTACAATCAATTTGAATATGTGCGCCATGCAGGGCAAATGGTTCAGTCTTCCTTGACACTTCGCAGACACCATGTTCTTCCCGTTGTCAGTAACTATGGTTCCGATTTTGAGTTGTCGAGGAGAAAGCCAGGATTCTATTTCTTGATGAAGGACGCAAAGCAGTTCCACCCCTGTGTCTCTCCTTTCGCCCAGGCAAACTAGGTGCAGAACAGCACGGCACCACTGTGCCCTGCACATGTGGTATGCTGGAGGAGCACTGTGAATTGTCCCTGCAGTGGAGGCTGAGGACACGGTAGTGGATGAGGAGGCAGAGGCGGACATTGTAGCAATAGCAACGGTGTGAGAACTTGGAGGAGGCAGCAGCATCACCTGACCATGTTGCTGGTGTTGCTGGAAAGTAACCACATTTACCCAGTGGGCCGTAAAGGACATATATTGTCCTTGACCTGTTACAGGACCCCTGGGCTGCGCCGCTTCTCCTCTGTTCAGCCGGCGTCCTGCAGGAATAGCGGGGAGGCGTGCAGCGTCCTCGTCTCCAGAGCAACAGTGAGTGGGGAGGACCCGGCTGCGCACACCTCATCGACGTGGCCAGTGCCCTCCGCTCCCATTTTGATGGGAATAAGTCTGAACACTGAGCTGGGCATTCGGCACTCAGCTGTATGCAGTAGAGTCATGTGGCGCTGGCCGTGTCATATGACATGGTGGGTGTGGGTGGAGTTAGTCGTGCACCCTTCCCCACCCCTTTGTGTGACATGACCGTAGTTACAGCTCCACACATCAGTGCTGCTGTGCACTTTGATGGACACCGACAGGATCAAGGACTAGTCCACTTTCTATTCAATATAGGTGTGCAGGGCTTGTACTGTCTTTAAAAAAATAAAATGATGGCTTGGGACTCTCCCCCTCGGCTTGGCACAAGCCATTAGTTCTCTGAAAGGTGCAGAGTCCACCACTTGGAAAGGGAGGAACTGCAGCACCAGGAACTTGGCCAGGAGCAAATTCAACTTCTGAGCCGTTGGATGAGTTCACACATACTGTTGTCTCTTGGCAATCGCTTAGGTGATCGATTTCTGACAAAATGACTGATGAGGAGGAGGAGGAGCAGGAGAATCAGGACCAGTAGATGATGTGAAGGAAAGACAGCTCCCTTCGGAGCCTTGACTTGCGGAAAATGGATGAGGGCCACTGGGTGAAGCAGCGTTGCTGCGGCAGGCTGGACCAGTACATTAGCACCACGGTTCTCCCAGGTCACTTTATGGTGATGCTGCATGTATTGACGCAGAACCGTGGTGCCAACATTAGCACCCTGGCCACTCTTCACCTTCTGCCCACAGATTCTGCAAATGGCCATGTTTACCTCTTCCGGCAGCTTGTCAAAAAACTGCCAGATTGCAGAATATGGCATTTTCACCCCAATTCTCTGTGCTGACTGCCTGCTACCGCTGTCTCTGTGAGCCCCTGCACTGCTACATTCCAGGCAGGTAGGTACCTACAAAGCGGGTGGTCTACCCCAGGCATGTTTGGCTCCTGACCTCCAAATGCTGCCACCCTGCGAATCCACGGCCACGCTACCACCTTGTTGGCTCAGCCGCTACCTAACACGCAAACTACCACCCTCTTCTGATGATGATGAAGCCCCTTCTTCACCTGGCTCCCAAGTGCGATCAGCTACATCATCCTCATCCTCTACTGTCTGCCCATCACTGATGTCCCTCTCAACTGTCTCTGGGCCTGGAGCCTGACCGCTCGCAACACCAGTTCCCACAAGACTCTCATAATCACTACTTGCCCACCTACCGGAGGAATCGGCAGATGTTTCCTCCAGATCTTGGCTGGGCAGAAGCTGCTGACTGTCCTGTAGTAGCTCGTCCTCACTGAAAAGTGGAGCCAAACCTACAGCATATAATACTTCTCATGCTGAGGGAACAAAAAATGACAGGTTGAGGACAGTTGGGGGCACAGGGCCTGCTCCCGGGCCATGTCAACTTAGCGTCATGTCAGAGGAACCCACCAACTCTTGGCTGGGGGTTTCTGATGTCTAGTGATGAGCGGCAGGGGTCAAATTCGAAAATTTGCGATTTTTTTCGGCAAGGTAATGATTGTGTAATATGCGAATTTTCGTCATTCGAATTTTCGGATTCGAATTTTTATTGCAAATTTTTCAACTTACAACTATTAGACAAAGAAGATTATAGCACTATATTAGCTAAATAGCTCTATATTCGTTTTTTTCGAATATTCGCTATATTGCTATAACTTAGAATAAACAAGAATATATAGCAATATAGCAAATATTCGAAAAAACGAATATAGAGCAATTTAGCTAATATAGTGCTATAATCTTCTTTGTCTAAAAGTTGAAAAATTCGCAATAAAAATTCGAATCCGAAAATTCGAATGACGAAAATTCGCATATTACACAATCATTACCTTGCCGATTTTTTCAAGAAAAAAAAATCGTGCATTTTCGAATATGACCCCTGACGACGTTTTACTCTACCTGAATGATGGATGGAGAAGCGTCCCCGATGTTATGCGGATAACAGAGGAATTCGGCAGAATTGCCGGATATGAGATAAACTGGGTAAAGTCTGTACTCTTCCCCCTGAACCGGATGCCCCCCCCGAACGACCTCAGGATTAGAATTATTGCCCCAACAGACCACTTAGATTATCTTGGGATAAAAATTAGCAATAATATTAGGGAGTTTAATCAGCTAAATATTACCCCTCTAGTTGGGAAAATAAAAGACAAAATAAGAGTTTGGCAGAAACTTCCGCTTTCGCAGATTAATAGGATTGCGCTCATTAAAATGGTTTTGTTGCCTTGGATATTGTACACGGTCAGCTCCTGCCCTGCTTGGATTGAGGACAGTGTCTTCAATCTGATTGATCGCTTGATAAATGATTTGATATGGGGCAGAAAAAGGGTCCGCATCAAATTACAATATTTGCAAATGGCCGCAAGTAATGGGGGCCTAGGCCTGCCCCATTTCCAAATCTACTATCTGTGTGCACAACTACAATGGTGTGTTAACACCGGGGACGGAGTATTACTATCCCATATCCTAGGTCAACGCCAACAGCACGTAAATAACATTTTTAGTATATTGGAATCCGGGCTGTTTCAGCGCGCAGATTACTCCTGCCCCATCGGGGCCGCGCTACAGAAAGCCTGGAATAAAATCAAGGTACTGATTCGTGCTCCTCAAATTTTGGACTTCTCCCCGCTATGGGATAATCCCGCGCTAACAGAATTTCTGACACTTAACGAAAATGAATACTGGACTCGAAAAGGCATCACATTAGTTTCACATATATACACGAAAGGGAAAATCAAACCAATAAGGGAACTGATACAACAAGCACCAATAACTGCACTAGAGCACTATAGATATTGTCAATTACAACACGCATCAGCATACACGCTTAAAAAAACACCTCTGACAAGAGCTACCCAGGGGTTTTTACTATTTTGTTATAATACAGTAGGGAATAAAGTTAAGATTTCACTAATATATAGGAGATTCATTGAGGAATTAAGCACTATCACTAAATTTAAAAGTGTAGATAAATGGAAGATGGACATTGGGGAATGTAACCCCTCACAATGGCGGGAAATATACCAAAACATTAAGAAGGCCTCCCTTTCACGACAACACCGATTCATACAATTTAAAATAATACATCGTCTATATGTTACCCCAAGTCTATTATCCAAAATGTACATCAATAACGGTCAGGAATTTAGTTGTCTGAAATGCTCCCTCGTAGCCGCAGGGCTTGTACACATGCTGTGGGACTGCCCCGCTATTAGGACCTTTTGGGGCTGCCTATTTCAGACAATGGCGGTAAATAGTAGGAATAGCCCCCCCTTGACTATCCAAGTAGCTGTGCTTGGACTTTTCCCCCCTGAGTACAAAAACAAAACCACCAAAAATGAACAGGCGTACTGGTTGAAGGGATTCTTATTGGCTAAGGTGTTAATCATGAGACAGTGGGTGAAAGATAGATCGCCAACAATAAATGAATGGCAAAGTCTAATGACGAGAATAACACATTTTGAGGGCATGAAACGACGCGGATTGAGCGATGTCATAGGAATGGGCGTATAGAGAGGGGAAACAGCTAGTAGCAATATCTGGATTAGAACTGATGACTACTTATCGGTGGAGACTACGGCAAAATTACAACCTAACAAATCATTATACATCCCTACAAGATAAACTCTATCAACACAGTCCACATTAAGCAGGTTTGATATTGAAAAGGATTGAAGAAAATATCTATGAGGGGGGCATGAGCACTCCGCCGCCCCTTGTGGCGGCCGCACCAAGCCAGGTGGGATGGGTGGGGGGGTGATGAGGGGGGGGGGGATGGGTTTTGCTTGGGGTTTGATATCTATGCCAGAGAATCAATATCAAGGCTGGGCTATCTTGATTATAGACATCTCGCTATATATGTTTGCTTTATGGTATGTAAGCGATACATTCTACATGTAATTGTTATATGTGCTCATTCCCTGTGATCTGATGTCCTTTTTTATACTGCTTGTAGTTGGAAAAAAATAATAAAGATACTTAAATTGAAAAAAAAAAAAAAAAAAAAAAATATGACCCCTGCCGCTCATCACTACTCCTAAAGTCAAGTATATTGCAGCCTTCTTATTGGCCCACAAGCTAGAAGCAGGAAGGGATCATGTGTACTGATTTAAAAAAAAAATAAAAATCGGAAAAAAAAGGAAAAAATTTCGAATATTCGAAATTGCGAATATATAACTATATTAGAAATATTCGCGAATTTTCGAAGTACCTATATTCGCGATAAAAATTTGAAATTCGAATATTCGTGATCAACACTACTGATGTCACTTGTGACGAAGTTGAAGACCAAGTTAACCAGTGAAGCACCGCTGGGTGCTGGTCAAGACGCGACCGCTAAATGACACTGGGAGTTCAGGTCCTCCTCAGGCTCCTGCTGCCACCCCCCTTTCTACTGCTGCTACTTGTGCCTGCACCAGAAAAATTTAGACCACTGCCCATTCCCTTTGAAGGGCCTGTGACTTGTCTGTCTGACATACTGTAAAATAAAATAATGAAATTAAATGTAAATTAATGCACCACAAAAATGTCAATAAAACAATGTGCGTTCACTGCTGAACGGCTAATAAGACATACGTATAGTTCCTATTAATACACCCCTAAATAGCTGTATCACACAGCACTTGCACCCCAATAACAAGCAAGGTTTGCTGGAATTACTGAGCTATCATATAGTGCAAACCTAAAATCAGCAGTATAGCAGCAATTTGGATCCTCAATGAGTGCAGCAAGGTGTAATAGAATTGTTCCTATTACAGAGGCTGCACACTCCCCTATTGGGCCCTATTCTTCTTTTATAGTGTAGATAATGCCTTCCTATCCTTTCCCTACACCTTGAATGATCTTTCCTTGAACTTGTAAATCTTTTTTTCAGCAGATTAAAGTCTTTCCTAATACTGGCTCTAGCGCCTTTCATTCTCCCTGCTCTAAGTGCACTGAAAAATGGCAGCATCCAAGATGGAAAGGCTATTTATAGGGCTGTGACTTCACAGGGGCTGGCTGCTGATTGGCTGCATGCATGGCATTGTGGGTGATCCCTCGTTCCCAGAGTTCTCTACTCCAAGTCCTAACATGTGCAGCAGCAATTTTAGGAAAATATGCAATTCGCTACCACGAAGCATGAAGAAATTTGACTCAAATCAAATTTTTCAAGAAATTCTAATCAAATTCCACTGTCAACTATAATTCTCTCATCACTACTTCTGACGTAGTATATGAAAAAAATAATGACTTACTTTAAATACACAGTACTTGACACCGTCAAAGAGAATATATAATAGTTATTCTGCCGGTTAATAGGGTCGGTGAGACTTACCTATATTTTGTATTAAAAATACACTGTTCTTGCCACCATCACAAGGAAATATACCGGATTTTTCGCCCTATAAGACGCATCCCCCCCCCCCCCAAAAAAGTGGGGGGAAATAGCAGTGCGTCTTATGGGGCGAATGCTGCATTTTTCCGAACTGTCAATGATATGCTGCACTGCGATGCTGCGCGGCGGGTGTATCAGCTGAGAGGGAGGAGGGGCTGGGGGCCGGCATCTGGTTTTATAATGACAGCGGGGCCCGTACAGTGACTGTATTCTACTACAC
The DNA here is from genome assembly GCF_014858855.1 of Bufo gargarizans. Classification (NCBI taxonomy): domain Eukaryota; kingdom Metazoa; phylum Chordata; class Amphibia; order Anura; family Bufonidae; genus Bufo; species Bufo gargarizans. The sequence continues at coordinate 100,373,534 of NC_058087.1, forward strand.
AGGCCCCACTCACTGTATATACCGTAATCTTATCTATAATTGTGGCATTGTTAATAGTAATCAGCGCTGTGTATTACTTACAACAAGCGCTCGGTAGCAGAGAGGAGGGAGGAGGCAGGCCGGGAGGACGGGCGCTGGCAGCGTGAGTCACTACGTCACCCGCCTACGCCGCCCAGTTTATAAATGAAGCAGGCGGCGTGGGCGCATGATGTAGTGACTCATGCTGCCAGCGCCCGTCCTCCCGGGCCTTCCTCCTCCCTCCTCTCTGCTACCGAGCGCTTTTTGTAAGTAATACACAGCGCTGATTATTATTAACAATGTCACAATTATAGATAAGATTACGGTATATACAGTGAGCGGGGCCCGTGTAGTAGAAAACAGTCACTGTACGGGCCCCGCTGTCATTATAAAACCAGATGCCGGCCCCCAGCCCCTCCTCCCTCTCAGCTGATACACCCGCCGCGCAGCATCGCAGTGCAGCATATCATTGACAGTTTGGAAAAATGCAGCATTCGCCCCATAGGACGCACTGCTATTTTCCCCCCACTTTTTTTTTTTGGGGGGGAATGCGTCTTATAGGGCATCCACAGATCCCCCCATAACAGTGTCATCCACAGATCCCCATAACAGTGTCATCCAGAGACCCCAATAAGAGCCATCCAGAGATCCCCATAACAGTGTCACTCACAGATCCCCCATAACAGTGTCACCCACAGATCCCTCATAACATTAATATGTTCCAAAGAAGGTCGGCACTGCTCAAGAGGTGTAGCGGTGCACTCGCGAGTGCTGTTCTTTATTTGTGAATTACCCCCATAACAGTGTCACCCACAGATCCCCTATAACAGTGTCACCCTCAGATCCCCCATAATAGTATCATCCACAGACCACCATTAGTGCAAAACCCACCAAAAGTACACATTTTTGTTCAAATTTTTCTTTTTCTTATTTTCCTCCTCAAAAGGGCAGGTGCGTCTTATGGGCAGGTGCGTCTAATAGGGCGAAAAATACGGTAACAGTTATTCAGCCGGTTAATTGGGTCAGTGTGACCTACCTTTTGTTTTTGTTTAAAATACACTGTACGTGCCTCCATCAAAGGGAATATATAATAGTTATTCAGCTAGTTAATTGGGTCAATGTGACCTACCCATAATTTGGGTTGAAAAAAAACCTATATTTGTCACCGTCACAGGGATATATAACAGTTATTCAGCTGGTTAATTGGGTTGGTGTGACCTACCTTTTTTACATTTATAATGCACTGTACTTGACATCATCAAAGTGAATATTAATTAGTTATTCAGCCAATCAATTGGGTCGTGTGATCTACCTATATAGGTTAGGTTAAAAAAAACACTGTACTTGGCACCGTCAAAGGGATATACAGTCTTTGCCCGGAAATGTTGGCACCCCTGAAATTTTTCAAGAAAATGAAGTACAGTCCTGATCAAAAGTTTAAGACCACTTGAAAAACGGCAAAAAATCATATTTTACATTGTCGGGTCTTAACAAGGTTCCAAGTAGAGCTTCAACATGCAACAAGAAGAAATGAGAGTGAGACAAAAAAAAATTTGCGCATTCAATTAAAGGAAAACAACGAATAAACTGATTTCAGCTGATCAAAAGTTTAGGACCACATGCCTTTCAAAGGCCAAATCTGTGCAAAGATGTGGATTAATTGTCATTTTCTGTCAGGTAGTCACATGTTGTGATGGCAAAGGCCAAAAAACTCTCCCTTTTTGAACGTGGTCGGGTTGTTGAACTGCATAAGCAGGGTCTCTCACAGCACGCCATCACTGCTGAGGTGGGACGCAGTAAGACAGTCATTTGGAATTTCTTAAATGATCCTGAGGGTTATGGAACAAAAAAATCAAGTGGAAGACCCAAAAAAAATTCATCAGCACTGAGCCGGAGGATCCAATTGACTGTCCGTCAAGACACTGGACAATCCTTGACCCAAATTAAGGCCCATACTGGTGCTGACTGCAGCCCTATAACCATCAGATGGCATCTGAGACTGAAGGGCTTCAAAAACTAAAAACATCTTCAAAGACCTCGTCTCCTTGAACGCCACAGAACTGCTTGTTAGGACTTTGCAAGAGAGCACCAAACATGGGACATTTAAAGGTGGAAGAAAGTTTTATTCTCTGATGAGATTTTTTTTTACCTTGACTGTCTCGACTGTCCATCAAGACACTGGACGATCCTTGACCCAAATTAAGGCCCTTACTGGTGCTGACTGCAGCCCTATAACCATCAGACGGCATCTGAGACTGAAGGGGTTCAAAAACTAAAAACATCTTCAAACACCTCGTCTCCTTGAACGCCACAGAACTGCTTGTTTGGACTTTGCAAGAGAGCACCTGTAACGGATCTCCTAGCACCCCGACTGAGTACCTCTGTTGATGGATGCTCCCAGTGCTTCCCGAGGACTCCAAGCACTCCGCTCTACACCAAAACTACCACAGGAGCCAGGAACAGGAACAGCTCTCACAAGAGCTAGAAGTAATAGACAGGGGAGTATACACGTATAGCAATCCCCACACACATTAGACGAGGCTCTATGTTGAATGTAAAACAGCAACTCTTTGATGGGTTATTTTTCAGCCTTTTATGCAGGTCTCCTAGCAAGGGACACTCCCCCATGGGGCCCTTGTAGAAGACTGTGACAGTTTATATTTTAGCCAATCACATGCATTTACAGTATTGACACCTTCCCAGCAATTGTACACAAAACCCCCTTCCCTCTGTCTGTAATGCAATCAACAAAATACAATGAGCATTGTCTTTGACGCAATTAACTAACACACTGGCATTGTCTGAGATGCAATTACTCCCCCCCCTCCCTTGTCACACTAAGTATGCACTTCTTGTCAGTCCGGCCGGGTACAGGTAACAAAAGCTCCTGTACCGCTACATTAGAGGTGCTTCCCTCCTGTGACTGTGAGTCCCTCTCTTCAGGCGGCACCCGGGCAGTGCACAATCATAGACGCACCAGCCCGGGCAGTGCGGCAGCCGCCCGGTGGGGGGGAGGGCCCGCCCCTGTACTTTAAAAAAAATTACTGCGGCAACGTTTTTTTTTTTTTAAACCGCAAGGCTGCCTGGCTCGCCTTACAAGGGCCTTAATTTGGGTCGAGGATTGTCCAGTGTCTTGACGGACAGCCAATTGGATCCTCCGGATCAGTACTGATGACATTTTTTTGGGTCTTCCACTTGACTTTTTTGTTCCATAACACTCAGGATCATTTAAGAAATTCCAAATGACTGTCTTACTGCATCCCACCTCAGCAGCGATGGCACACTGTGAGAGACCCTGCTTATGCAGTTCAACAGCCTGACCACGTTCAAAAAGGGAGAGTTTTTTTTGCCTTTGCCATCACAACGTGTGACTATCTGACAGAGAATGACAATGAATACACATCTTTGCACAGATGTGGCCTTTTAAAGGCATGTGGTCCTAAAATTTGGATCAGCTGAAAAACAGCCTGTTTCAGTTTAATCATTATTTTCGTTTAAAGGAATGCTCAAAAAATGTTTTGTCTCACTCTCATTTCTTCTTGTTGCATGTTGAAGCTCTACTTGGAACCTTGTTAGGATCCAACAATGTAAAATAAGATTTTTTGCTATTTTTCAAGTAGTCCTAAACTTTTAATCAGGACTGTAGTTATTCAGCTGGGTAATTAGGTTGGTGTGTCCTACCTATATGTTGGGTTAAAAAAAACACTGTACTTGCCACCATCAAAGGGATATATAATAGTTATTCAGCCGGTTAATTGGGTTGGTGTGACCTATCTTTTTTTTTTGTTGTTGTTTAAAATACACTGTACTTGCCACTGTCACAGGGATATAAAATAGTTATTCAGCCGGTAAATTGGGTCGGTGTCTTACCTATATTTTGGGTTAAAAAAACTGTACTTGCTACCGTCAAAGGAATATATAATAGTCACAAATATTTAGACAGCACTCCTTTGTTAGTGATAATTAAATGATTTTATTTAATGTTATTTCAGCCGGAATAGCGCTGCCGGCTGTATACCTAGTGTGGTCCTCAGAGTGCCTGATGAAGGGCGATTATTACGCCTGAAACGTTGCAACTGACAAAAACCACCTATTCCGGCTGAAATAGCATTAAATAAAATCATTTAATTATCACTAACAAAGGAGTGGTGTCTAAATATTTGTGACACTTACAAGTTATGGAGGTGGAGCCTTAGAACGCTACCTGGACGTGCACCCACCCCCGCCATTCTATGAATAGAGTGCTGTGGCCAATTTTGTTGTAAAAGAAAGGAATATATAATAGTTATTCAGAAGGTTAATTGGGTCAGTGTGTCCTACCTATTTTTTTTTTTTCAAAAAACCTCTTTGGCATCTGTGACACGGATATACAATTGTTCATCTGTCTGGCAATTTTGTGGGTTACTGTAACAAAATGAGGAGAGCATCAACTAGTGATGTGGCCATGGTCGTGGTGTTGCTGGTGTTGGTGGTGGTGGACCTTCTACTGCAGGACTTTGTCGATCTTTGCCAGCTATGCGCAAAAAAAAATGAAACACCTTTCTTTGGTGCACACAGGCGACAGGACGTTATGCAACATTTTGTAGGCCCCAATAACGCTCTAAGAATGGGGAGGCCAGAACAAGTAGAGGCGGTAGTACATTCAATGGCTGGGAGTGCCTCCATTTCCTTCACATTGTCTTCCACTCGGCCCACTGCTGAAAGCGCAGAGTTGGCACCGGCAGCCCACGGGCATCCGTCTTCCATCTCATCCCCTTGCATATCAGCCAAGCAGTCTGAGCCCCGTCATGCAGAAGTCACTTAGGCTTTTTGATTACTCTGCTGGCCGGGTTTTTGTGGGCCATCCCTCTAGTTCTGCCCCAGAAGTGACAGATATTGTGTGCACTGATGTCCAACCACTTATGTTTGAGGATGATGAAGTGGGAAACCCACCGCAGCACGTCTCTGATGATGACACACAGGTGTCAACTGCTGGGGCTTTTTGCAGTGTGCAGACTGGCCAGAAGAGCAGGGGTGAGGTGGAAGATGAAGTGGAGGATGATGAGGTCCTAGATCCCACATGGCATCCAGGTCATGCCAGTGACGTGTGCAGTCCGGAGGAAGAAGGGAGCACGCAGAGCCAGCCACACAGCAAAAGAGGGAGCAGGGTGCAAAAGCAGAGTGGCTGTCCAGCAGCCAGTACACTTGCTACTGCCCAACGTGCCAGGAGACATAGCACACAAAAGATGGCGCAAAGGAGTTCCCTGGCGTGGCAGTTCTTCAGGCAGTGTGCTGATGACAGGACACAGGTGTTTTGAACACTGTGCAGTCAGAGCCTGAAGTGAGGCATAAATGTTCTGAAACTGAGGACCACCTGCATGATCCAGCATCTAACAATAAAGCTCGATCTGCAGTGGGGTAGACACCTCAAGGAAAGATCAGTCTCTTCCTCCATCTCTGCAGCGACAGGGGCACCTGTCAACCCACAAACAGATGATGTGGCAGCCACACCACCACCGTCACCCAGCATATCCACACTGTCCCATTAAAGCATTCATCTGTCCATCCCACACACACTGGATAGAAAGACAAAGTACCCCCTACCTACCTGCGAACCCTCGCCAAATGACAGCATTTCAAATCTGCTGGCCTTTGAATTGTTGCCATTCTGTCTGTTGAAGACTGACAGTTTTAGAATTGTAATGACGGCAGCTGTCCCACTGTACATGTTTCCCAATCTCCATTACTTTTCAAGGCGGGCTATCCCTGCCCTGCACAAACAAATGGTGGAAAAAAATCAGGTGTGCACTGCGCAACGCCATCAGTGGCAAGGTACGAATAACCACTAACACGTGGACCAGTAAGTACAGGCAGAGATGTTATATCTCCCTAATTGCCCACTGGGTAAATGTAGTGGTGACTGGGCCAGAGGTGGACAGCAGTTTGGTGTATGTCCTATCACCACCAAGGATTGCTGGATGTTTCTCAGTGCCTCCTGTTGCCTCCTCCTCCTACTCTGCTTCGGCCTCTACGGCCTCCTCATAACATCAGCGCAACACCTGCACCACCAACTTCAGCACAGCCAGGGGGAAACGACAGCAGGCTGTTCTGCAACTCATATGTTTGGAGGAAAGAACCCACACTGCGCAGGAGTTATGGGCGGGCATGGAAGAACAGATCAATGAGTGGGTGGTGCCGCTAAGCCTCAAGGCTTTGTGGTATGCAACAACGGTTGAAATCTCATAGCAGCTCTGGGGCTAGCCAGTTTGATGCACATACCTTGCCTGGCGCATGTGCTTAACTTGGGGGTGAAGAGGTTCCACAAGAATTACTCTGATATGTCAGAGCTGCTGCAGAAAGTGAGGGCTGTCTGTGCGCGCTTTCGGTGTTCTCACCCTGCTGCTGCTCACCTGTCTGCGCTGCAAGGTAACTGCCTCATATGTGATACACTCACAAGGGGGAATTCCTTGTGCCATGCTTGCAGTTGCCGGTGGCAACATGTTGCTGTTAAGGCATGTGGTGGCAGTGTTTCAGCTTTGGCTGTGTGCGCCGTGACATGGTTGCCATGCATGCTGTTGCCGGTGGCAACATTTTGCGTGTTGGCTGGTGTGTAGCCTTCCCCTCTGGTGCTGTAAGGGCTAACTCCCTGACTGGGTGTTGTCACTTGGGTTTTATCTCCTGTGGCTTTATGGCTGGAGTCAGTTGTACTTCAGCTATCGTTGGTGCTGGAACTCTGCTCCAGTCCAGGGTGTGCTATCTGCCCTTTCCTTGAGGGCCACCTTGTAGGACATCGATGTCATCTGCAATATCATTCCTTTGTCTCCCTTATCCTCAATTTACCCAACCTCACTTGTTGTATGTTTGGTGTGGGTTTATGTTCAGGGTTTGTTGTAAGTCTTGTTTGTTGTTACATGTATGGGCTGTTGTTGGTGTTTGTCTCTGAATGTGTGCAAGAATTTCTCCCTGTGTGTGTTGTAACTCCGTGAGGGGGCTGGTTTCCCAGAGAGGTGAACCATAAGCCTGTATGCAGTGCTGCCTGGGGCTGATGTGCTCCTTAAGGCATGGGGTCCAGGGAGTATCTGGAGTGCTGGATACCTGTGTGTGTGTTGTCTGTACGGTGTCCAATTTGGTGTGTGGGGACCTGTACTTATGCACGGGTTCCAGTCGTGGTGGCTGCGGCAGGTAAGTGTGTTTCTGGTGTTCTTACCTGCCAACTCTGTTTTCCTTTCCCTGCTGCTAGGTCATTTGAAACTCCTGTTCATCCGTGTCTGGGAAGAACAGGTCGTCTCTCCCCTGCTCCTATGTGAGGGATTATCAGGGCGACTCAGGGCCAAAGGTATCCTGGTATGAGCCGTCCTACCATCCAGGTCCGCTCATACGGTGATGAGTTAGTATGAGGATTAGGGACACTTTAGGAGGTGACTTGCTCCCTGATTCTGGCGTCCTGACCTAGCTGCTTCTCCTTTTTACCTGACATTGTACGGTAGGGGTTTTCCCCACTCCCCACCATGACAACATGCTGAAGAGACTGTGCAAGCAGCAGCAGGCGATAGTAGAGTTATAGCTGCAGCACGCACGGATGGGTCGCTCTCCGGAACAGCAACATTTCACCACCAACTAGTGGGCCTCCATGCGGGACCTGTGTGCCATGTTCCGCTGTTTCAAGTACTCCACCAATGGCATCATCAGCCTTACTAATGGGTTGCATCAGAAGGGGCATAGATTCCCGTGATAAGAACATAGTCCTACCACTTTACAAATCGCTAGTCAGACCACACATGGAGTACTGTGTACAGTTCTGGGCTCCTGTAAACAAGGCAGACATAGCAGAGCTGGAGAAGGTCCAGAGGAGGGCATCTAAAGTAATAACTGGAATGGGGCAACTACGGTACCCTGAAAGATTATCAAAATTAGGGCTATTCACTTTAGAAAAAAGACGACTGAGGGGAGATCTAATTAATATGTATAAATATATCAGGGGTCAGTACAGAGATCTATCCCATCAGCTATTTATCCCCAGGACTGTGACTGTGACGAGGGGACATCCTCTGCGTCTGGAGAAAAAAAGGTTTGTACACTAACATAGAAAAGGATTCTTTACGGTAAGAGCAGTGAGACTATGGAACTCTCTGCCTGAGGAGGTGGTGATGGTGAGTACAATAATGGAATTCAAGAGGGGCCTGGATCTATTTCTGGAGCGTAATAACATTACAGGCTATAGCTACTAGAGAGAGATCCTTGATCCAGGGAGTTATTCTGTTTGTCTGATTGGAGTCGGGAAGGAATTTTTTATTCCCCTAAAGTGGGGAAAATTGGCTTCTACCTCACAGGGTTTTTTTTTTTCTCTGGATCAACTTGCAGGATAACAGGCCGAACTGGATGGACAGACGTCTTTTTTCGGCCTTATGTACTATGTTACTATACCACTTCTATGTCTCCTTGAAAAAATGCTGCAGACGCTGATGGATGAGGATGTGGCACAGGAGGAAGAGGAGGAAGGCCAGTCATCCACAGGTGGCTTGGATGGTGGGTTCCTGCACCAACAGCGGCCAGGTACCCAACTGACTAGCCAGAGCACAGTTTTGGAAGATGAGGAGGAGGACCTGCATTTCCAGGGGGGTGACACCCAAATCATCTCAAGTGCATCACTGGAGCGTGACTGGGGGGATGCAGAGAACAGAGACAATACATCTCCTACCAAGGACAGCTTGTCGTTGCCTCTGGGTAGCCTGATACACATGAGCAACTACAGGCTGCAGTGCCTACGCAACAACCGCTGAGTTTCCCACATTCTAACTGGTGCTGATTACTGGGTGGCCACCCTGCTGGATCCCCGCTACAATGAGAATGTGCCATTCTTACATCCGTCACTGGAGAGTGATCTGAAGATGCATGAATACAAGTGAATGCTGTTAGAGGCGCTACTGATAGAGTTCCCACATGACAGAGGGGGCTCAGTGAAAGCATGAGGAGGAGACGGCAGAGTGTCACAGAAGGTGTACAGAAAACTAGAAGACACAAAATGAAGATCCGACTGACTGGATCCAAAACTAAGGAACAAAAGGGAGAGCCCTGCAACAGACCTGGCTCTCTCCCTAACTGCTAAGCCTATGCAAAAATCTCAATGGTAGATGATAGCATATCCTCATACCTCGACTGTATAACACCTGAACACCCTATAATAGTGAGGGGACACGACCACCAGCTCCCTACACTTGATACGGAGGGAGTCAGGGTCACCTGGGATCCAGCAAATAGGAAAACACAAATGAATGAACAAAACTTATCTGTAGAAGACTCAGTAGTAGCATCAGCATGCACACACTCCAGGAAGTAATATGAACCGCAAAGTGATGCAGTATGGGAAGGGATTTAAAGGGATGCAATCAGTGCAACTACATGACAGCTGAGAGAGGCTAACAAGATGAGAAAATGAAAGCAAACAAAAGGAACCTCAAGGAGGAGGTTCTGAAGGACGTCTGTCAGAGCTTCTCAGATGTCTGGTGGTGACAGTACCCATCCTTCTACGAGTGGACTCCGGACACTCAGAGCCCACGTTCTCAGGATGGGACCTATGGAAAGCCCTGATGAGACGAGTGGCCTTAATGTCCGTTACTGGGACCCACATCCTTTCCTCAGGACCATAACCCTCCCAATGAACGAGGTACTGGAGAGAACCGCAGACAACACGAGAATCCACAATCCTGGAGACCTGAAATTCAAGATTACCATCAACCACAATCGGAGGAGGAGGCAAAGATGAGGGTACAATGGGTTGGACATAAGGTTTTAATAAGGACTTATGAAAAATATTATGGATCTTCCAAGTCTGAGGAAGATCAAGACGGTAGGCAACAGGATTGATGACGGACAAGATTTTGTAAGGCCCAATAAACTTAGGACCCAACTTCCGCTTATATCTCTCGCTCATGCTCTTTAGATTATCCTGAATCTTTTGCCAAATAGATGACAAAGACGAGGAGAATCTGTCCTCATCAGGTAAACCAGAAGACCCCTCTCCAGAGAATGTCCCAAACTGCGGATGAAACCCATATGCACCAAAAAATGGTGACTTATCAGAGGACTCCTGACGACGGTTATTTAAAGCAAACTCAGCAAGGGACAAAAAAGAACACCAATCCTCCTGATTATCCGCCACAAAACAGCGCAGATATCTCTCCAGATTCTGATTGACGCGCTCTGTCTGACCATTCGAATGCGGGTGGAAAGCAGAAGAGAATGACAACCGAACCCCCAAGCGAGAACAGAAAGCCTTCCAGAATCTGGAAACAAACTGTGTGCCCCTATCAGAGACTATGTCTGAAGGAATACCATGCAATCTGGACAATGTGATCAATAAATGCCTGTGCCAGCGTCTTAGCATTGGGCAAGCCAGGAAAAGGAATGAAATGCACCATTTTGCTAAAACGGTCCACCACCACCAGAATCACAGTCTTCCCCGAGGAACGAGGCAGGTCCGTAATGAAGTCCATGGACAGATGTGTCCAAGGACGGGAAGGAATGGGTAACGAAAGGAGAGGACCTGATTGCCGTGAATGAGGGACTTTGGCACGAGCGCAGGCCTCGCAGGCTGCCACAAAACCCTCAACCGACTTACGAAGCGCCGGCCACCAGAATCTCAGAGCGATGAGATCCACTGTGGCTCTTGCCCCCGGGTGCCCAGCAAGGACAGTATCGTGGTGCTCCTTATAAATCTTGTGTCTTAAAGCGAGAGGCACAAACAACCTCCCAGGAGGACAAAGATCAGGAGCCTCTGACTGGGCTACCTGAACCTCTGCCTCCAATTCAGGATAAAGAGCAGAGACCACCACACCTTCAGCCAAAATGGGACCCGGGTCTTCAAAATTTCCACCTCCCGGAAAACAACGTGACAGGGCATCCGCCTTCACATTCTTAACCCCAGGGCGGAACGTGACAACAAAATTAAACCTTGAAAAGAACAAAGACCATCTGGCCTGTCTCGGGTTCAGACGCTTGGCTGACTCCAAGTAGGCCAGAATCTTATGGTCAGTAAACACGGTAATAGGGTGTCTGGCTCCCTCTAGCCAATGGCGCCATTCCTCAAAAGCCAACTTGATGGCCAACAACTCCCTATCTCCCACATCGTAATTTCTCTCTGCAGAGGAGAGTTTCTTCGAAAAAAAAGGCACACGGTCGACATTTGGCAGGAGAGGGACCCTGAGACAAGACCGCACCCACACCCACCTCAGAAGCATCAACCTCAACTATGAAGGGTAGAGAAATATCAGGTTGTACCAAGATGGGAGCGGAAGCAAAACTCTCCTTGATATTAGAAAAGGCCTTACGCGCCTCTACTGACCAGGAGGAAAAATATACCCCCTTTCTAGTCATATCAATGAGTGGTTTAACAACAGAGGAACAATTCAAAATAAACTTCCTGTAATAATTGGCAAAACCCCAAAAACGCATCAGCGCCTTCTGATTCTCAGGAAGCTCCCACTCAAGCACAGCACGGACCTTCTCGGGGTCCATGCAAAAACCAGAAGCGGAGAGAAGAAACCCCAGAAATTGAATTTCTGGAATCGCAAACACACATTTTTCCAGTTTAGCGTACAATTTATTCTCCCGCAGGATGAGTAAGACCTGACGTAAGTGTTCCTTATGAGTTTTGAAATCAGGAGAAAAAATCTAAATGTCATCTAGATACACTAATACAAATTTCCCCATTAAATGATAAAAAATGCTGTTCACAAAATGCTGACAGACGGCTGGAGCATTCATCAAACCAAAAGGCATAACCAAATTCTCAAAATGGCCCTCAGGGGTATTGAAGGCCGTCTTCCATTCGTCTCCTTCTCTGACCCTGACCAGGTTGTATGCCCCTCTTAGATCCAACTTGGACAAAACTTTAGCCCCAACAATCTGGTTAAACAGGTCCGGGATCAGAGGAAGCGGATAAAGTCACGAATTGTGATACTGTTTAGCTCCCTGAAATCCAGACATGGTCTTAAAGAACCATCTTTTTTCTTAACAAAGAAAAAAACTGCGGCAACAGGTGACTTTGAGGGTCGTATGTGTCCCTTTCTCAGACTCTCAGAGATATAAGCACGCATAGCGACCCTTTCAGGTCGGGAGAGATTGTATAAATGAGATTTAGGCAGCTTGGCGCCTGGGGTGAGATTAATAGGGCAATCGTGGATGCCTAGCTCATATATATAGGAGGTCTGTGGCTTCAGTTCCTTGCTTGGTCCTCCTGTGTTCACATGCTTCTAAGACTGCTGCTGCTTCTGGTTCCTGATCCTGGCTTCGTCTGACTACCCTGCTGGTTCCTGATCCAGGCTTCGTCTGACTACCCTGCTGGTTCCTGATCCAGGCTTCGTCTGACTACCCTTCTGGTTCCTGACCTCTGGCTTCGCAAGACCCTGCTTCGGTTTAGCCATCCGTTTGGACTTTTGCCTTACAGCTTGATTTTCAATAAAGCCTTCTTATTTCCACTTATCTCTTGTTGTACGTCTGGTTCATGGTTCCATGACATAGTAGAAACCTCAGAAACAGATGTTGTGAGGCAACTCTCTCTGCAAAAGTCACTCCAACCATTTATTTGCCTCGCTTGCCAATCAATGGTGGGGTTATGTTTAATGAGCCAGGGTAGCCCCAACACTAGAGGAGTAGGCAACCCGCTTAGGACGAAACATGACACATCCTCAACATGAGTATCACTCACAATCAAACGGAAATTGTGAACTATGCCCTTTAATGATTTCTGAGAAAGTGGAACGGAATCAATAGCAAAAATAGGTATATCCTTTCCCAAAGTGCATACCTGGAAACCATGAGTTATAGCAAATTGATTATCAATGAGATTGACAGCTGCTCCACTATCTACAAAAATCTCACAAAAAATGTTCTTGCTCTCTAACGCCACCCTGGCAAGTAGGACAAAACGGGAACTACAAGCAAACGGAAAACTTTCAATTTCCGCATCAACCTTGCCAATAGTAACAGATGGAACGTTTTTAGAGGATTTTTTTCTTTTTGTTACTTATTTACTCTCAAAAAACTGCCTGAATCCCCTAGAGGGACAAACATTTGCCAAATGATTTATACCCCCACAACAGAAACAAACCTTCCTATGAGGCCTGAATCTTCTATTGTCAGAGGCAATCAAACCCAGCTGCATGGGCTCCTGCTCAGAAGGGATTGAGAGTGTTTGAGATCCCTGTGCACTGAATGAGACCGCCACACTGTCCTTGGACTGAGTATGACAGGAAGGAGTGATCTCTCCTCTCTCTCTAAGACGCCTGTCAATACGAACGGCCCGAGACATGGCAGAGTCCAAGGAGGTAGGTCTCTCATGAAAGGCAAATGCATCTTTCAATCCCTCTGAAAGACCATGGCAAAATTGACTTTGGAGTGCAGCATAATTCCAACCAGTATCAGCTGCCCATCTCCGAAATTCTGGACAGTATATCTCTGCGGACTGTTTACCCTGGCATAAAAGATGTAGTCTAGACTCAGCCAGAGCAATACGATCCGGATCATCATATATCTGACCCAGGGCTAAAAAAAAATTAATCCACTGAACGGAGGGGCCGTGCCCCCACCGGCAGCGAAGAGGCCCAGGACTGAGCGTTATCCCTGAGTAGCGAGATGATGATCCCCACCCTCCGCTCCTCATCACCAAAGGAATGGGGAAGTAGGCGAAAATGGAGTTTGCAAGCCTCTCTAAAACGAACAAAATTCTCACTACCCCCGGAGAACGTATCCGATCCGGGAGCGAGATCTTAGGCTCAGAACAAACTCTATGAACGCAAGCTGAATCGGTCACCTGAAACTGAGAAAGAGTCTTACGGAGATCTGCTACCTCCAATGAAAGACCCTGCATGTGTTCAGTCAAAAGTAAAACCGGATCCATGCTTGAGACGGTTTTGGCGGTTTATAATGTCACGGAAGGTGTACAGAAAACTACAAGACACAAAATGAAGATCCGACTGACTGGATCCAAAACTAAAGAACAAAATGGAGAGCCCTGCAACAGACCTGGCTCTCTCCCTAACTGCTCAGCCTATGCGAAAATCTCAATTGTAGATGATCGCATATCCTCGTACCTCGACTGTATAACACCTGAACACCCTATAATAGTGAGGGGACACGACCACCGGCTCCCTACACTTGATACAGAGGGAGTCAGGGTCACCTGGGATCCAGCAAATAGGAAAACACAAATGAATGAACAAAACTTATCTATAGAAGACTCAGTAGTGGCATCAGCATGCACACACTCCAGGAAGTAATATAAACCGCAAAGTGATGCAGTATGGGAAGGGATTTAAAGGGATGCAATCAGTGCAACTACATGACAGCTAAGAGAGGCTAACGAGATGAGAAAATGAAAGCAAAATAAAAGGAACCTCAAGGAGGAGGTTCTGAAGGACGTCTGTCAGATGGAAAAGTGGAAAAGCTTTGTCTGCAGGCCACAATATACAGCACCACCATCTGATACGGACCGTCTTTTAAGCATTTAAGCAACATGTTGGAACAGTACTTGTCCACATGTCTGTACATACTGACTGATGGGTCTGACCCATTTAACTCCTGGTTCTCCAAATTGGGCACATGGCCTGAGCTTGCCCTTTACACCTCGGAGGTGCTGGCCTGTCCTGTATGTAGTAAGTGTATTGTACGAACGTGTGTTTAGCACGGCAGGGAAGGTGATCACAGCCAACGTGGACAAACTCACATTCATTAAAATGAACTAGGCATGGATCCCACAGGACTTGTCCATACCCAGATTAGAGAGGCATAATCAGTGGCGTTGCGAGGGGGGTGTGGGGGGTGCGGGCCGCACCGGGTGACACCAGTCTGATGGGGTGTCACCCGCCGGCCGCCAGAGTTCTCCTTGACTGATCCGAGCCGTTTTGAAACGACTCAGCTCAGTCACACAGACAATGCAGAGACGCTGGCAGCAGGGAGCTTGAGGGAGGGACGGGGAGGAGCGTAATATGATCTTAGAGTGGAAGCTGGCTTCTGCCAGCCCCACCCCTCCCCGCCCACCAACCAATCACCGACCAGAGCTGAGGGGGCAAGGCAAGCACACTGGCAGCTCTCTGAATCGAGTCGTCTGAGTCACACAAGTAAGTGCAGGGGAGTCTAAGAATAGAAAGGAATCGAATGAGTCACAAGTTAAAAGAATCTAAAGATCCGACTTAGTTTGTGACTCATTCAATTCTTTGAGTTAAAAGAGCAGTGAGTCAGAGGGTAGAACAGGTTACATTACACTGAGGCTGAGGCTGTCTGGCTGCTTTTGTTGAAGCAGTGATAAGATTAACCCTAAGTTCACACCTGAGCGTTTTACAGCGCGTTCCTACGCGCTGTAAAACGCTCAACAAGGAGAAACCAATGATTCCTTATGGGAATGGTTCTCACCTGGGCGTTTTACAGCACGTACGATCGCGCTGTAAAACGCCCGACGATCAAACAAGTTCTTGAGCTTTTTTGGGGTGTTCTGTCGCGCGTTCCCGTACATAGAGATATTCGGGAACGCGCGACAATGTGTGTTCGCTTGTCTCTGTATGCGCGATTGTAAACGTCCGTACAATCGCGCATACAGAGCGCTCGTTTCAGAACGCTCAGGTCTGAACCCAGGGTCAGGGATAGGAGCAGAGAGATAAGAGAAGTGACAGATTACACAGAGTTTAGATTCCAGGTTGAACCCTTTAGGATCAAATTGGCTGTCAAAAGAGATGTCGCTGTTCATGTGGGAGACGGAGTGTGTTATATCTTTATCTTACTCTATATTGAGCCTGTGAGCCATGTACATGAGGATGAGGGATGGCTACTGCTCGTCCCCCTACAGAATCATTGTTTCTGGGCAGCAGAGGACTGTGAAGACCACGCGATCTGTTGCTCAGAAGCCATGAGATTGTAAGGCAACTTTCACACTAGCGGCATGACGGATCCGACAGGCTGTTCACCCTGTCAGATCCATCCTGCCGTTATTTCGCCGGACCACCGTTCCGTCCCCATTGACTATAATGGGGAAGGGGGTGGAGCTCCGGCGCAGCACGGCAGTGCAAGGCGAAAGGCCGCCGGACTAAAAGTCCTGCATGTCCAACTTTTTAGTCCGGCGGCCTCTCACCGCAAACTGCCATACTGTGCCGTAGCTCCACCCCCATCCCCATTATAGTCAATGGGATCCGGGGACGGAGCGGTGGCAGGACGGATCCGACAGGGTGACAATCTCTCTTCAGGTTTATTAGAAAATCGTGCACAAATTGCACACTAGTTATTTTCCTGAGTGATGACTGTGGGGACTATTTTATTATCAGCCAGTGACTGTTACTGTAATACTGTTATCAATTCAGCACATAGCTTTCCCTGTGCATTCACATTTCACTTCACTTGGTTCATTGTACTCCTGTCAGTGTCAGACTGTTGTCACTGTGGGTAACAATGCACAACAGACAACATTGCACACCACAGTGACAGCTTCTGACTCCTGAGTCCTCCTGTCCGGCGTCAGCCTCAGCTTCCCTTCACTATCACTATAATAAATCACTCTTCCTGATCCTGACTCATTACTAATTAGAGAGCTGAAGAGCCGACTGCACTGAGTCAGCAGCAAGTGAATCGAATGTTTAGCATCTGCGCATGCGCACCGGCACCTAGAGTCTTCGGTTCACTTGCGAGTCAGCTCAGCAGTCAGTGACTCAGCAAGTGAACCGAAGATCCAATTCATGAATGAGCTGATTCAAATGAACCAATTCACCTAAAAGATCCGAACTTCCCATCACTACTCCTTACTCAGTAGCAAGGATGTCGGTCCGGCCGTCACGTGGAGAAGGGGGTGTGACTACCTGGTAAGTAGCGCCGCCGCAGCTGCACTGCAGGAGCAGCCTGCAGGCCCAGGACTCGAGTCTGGAGCTAATGGATCGGGTGGTGACTCACTCACACAGCCAGCCAGACCTGCCACTGCCACGCCTGAGGGAGGAGGATGTGTGGTAGGTAGCGCAGAGAGCGCATATTGACTTTATATTTAGATTGCATTTAATACCCCATTATAGTATTTATTATATTTAGGGGGGGCAGGGGGTTGGGGCCTCCAGGTCCAGCCAGGGTAAAGCTTGAACAGAAGGTGGAAATGCACTTTAATGCTCCATGACTCATGGAGCATTAAAGTGCATTTCTTGGAAATGCCGCAAACTACATAATGGAGGGCAGTGTGGGGAAAAATTACTTAGTGGGGGGCAAAGTACATAATTGAGGGCAGTGTGGGGGAGCATATTACTTAAAGGGGTTCTCCACTTTGTTTTAACTGATGATCTATCCTCTGGATAGATCATCAGCATCTGATCAGCGGGGGTCCGACACCCGGCTGATTGGCGGAGATCTCAGAGGATAGATCATCAGTTAAAACAAAGTTCAGAACCCCTTTAATGTGGGGCAGTGTGGGGGGGCATATTACTTAATGTGGGGCAGTGTGGGGGGGCATATTACTTAATGTGGGGCAGTGTGGGGGGCATATTACTTAATGTGGGGCAGTGTGGGGGGCATATTACTTAATGTGGGGCAGTGTGGGGGGCATATTTTTTAATGTGGAGCAGTGTAGGGGGGCATATTTTTTTAATGTGGGGCAGTGTAGGAGGGCATATTACTTAATGTGGGGCAGTGTAGGGGGGCATATTACTTAATGTGGGGCAGTGTAGGGGGGCATATTACTTAATGTGGGGCAGTGTAGGGGGGCATATTACTTAATGTGGGGCAATGTGGGGGGGCATATTCCGATCCCCCCCAAAAAAAATTCCCCCCCTGTTGCCAATCTGTCTGCCTAGCCCCCCCCCCAAGCCCCCCCCCACGTTTGTTTACTATCCAAACCCCCCCCTCCGCCCCCCCCCCCCGAGTTACCGCTTGGGTCGGTCGGCAGGCTCAGTGAAGGGATGTCAGCGGTGCGGCGGCGGCAGGGCGGAGCTTGATGGACGTCCCCTACGTGACTCGTCCCAGGGGGGGTGACACCATTTTCTACCGCACCGGGTGACACCAGCCCTAGCAACGCCACTGGGCATAATAGCTGCACCTAGCCATTCTTATACTCCAGAGCAGTTTGTGTTCTCTTTGCTGTTTACCAATGTTTTGGGCCTCCACAAACCAAAAAAATAAAAAACTAAGTAAAAAAAAAGGTTGGCAACCTCCTCCGCCTCTTCTGCCTGCACCACCACGTCCGCCTCCTCCGCCTGCAGCCCCACGTCTGCCTTCTCCACTGGGACCTCCACCTCCAGGCTCAAGATTGTTATGTCTTATATTGGCAGAACAGAGAAGTATATTGGGCGAACCTAGCCATTGTTGTACTCCAGCGCTGTTTGTGCATTCTCTTTGCCATGTCCCCCCCCCCCCCACACACACCCCCGAAAAAAAAAAAAATATTAAGAATTGTAATAAGATTACCCATTTTGAATCCATCCAATTAATGTGAGAGAAAATCCTTCTGTGTAGCGTGTCTGTGAAAGTGATTTTTTTATTTTATTTTTTTTTATTTCAATCTTAACTGTTGTAGCAGAGGAAATTCTTCTGTGTAGCGTGTCTGTAAAAATCATGAATTTAAAAAAAAATTAGGAACACCTCCTTTATCCGTCTAACTGTTGTAGGAGAGGACATTCTTCTGTGGAGTGTGTCTGTGACACTCTGGCAATTTTTTTAAATGTAGAACACCCCTTTGGCCTCGGTCTTACTGTAGTAGGAGAAAAATTACTTTAATATATAGTCCCCAGATAGGGCATGTAGGAGATCTAAAACTGAGACAAAATTTTTACCCAGTTTTAACCCAGGACATACAAGCACCAAACTCTCACGCCGTGGCCCTTAGCAACCTGACACAGAATTGACGGACACATGGTAAGAAAAAGAAGCAGAAAGAGTGTTGACTTCCTCCCCCACCTCCGCTGCCTCTTCCACCTACACCGCCATGTCCACAGCCTCCTCAACTTTTTCCTCTATTTGGACCTCCACCTCTTGGTTCAAGATTGTTATTTTTCTGTATTTTGTCATTTTTATTATTATTATTATTTATTATTAAAGCGCCATTCATTCCATAGCGCTTTACATATGACAAGGGGTATACATACATAATACAGACAATTGCACTAAGCATGAACGAGACAAGTTACAAACTGGTACTGAAGGAGAGAGGGCTCTGCCCATGAGGGCTTACAATCTACATTGTATGGGAGAAGGACACAGTACGTGAGGGTGAAAGTGGCCATGGCGGTATAGAGGCAGCAGGGTCACTGGTTGTAGGCTTGTCTGGGTTTTTAGGTTTATTTTGAAGGCTTCTACTGTAGGTAAGAGTCTGATATGTTGTGGTAGCGAGTTCCAGAGAATGGGGGATGCACGGGAGAAATCTTGGAGGCGATTGTGAGAAGAGGTGATAAGAGGAGAGGACAGAAGGAGGTCTTGTGAGGATTGAAGATTGCATGTGGGGATGTATCGGGAAAGTAGCTCAGAGATGTAGGGAGGGGACAGGTTGTGGACAGCCTTGTATGTATTTATTAGCATTTTGAACTGAATTCGTTGGGCAATGGGGAGCCAGTGAAGGGATTGGCAGAGAGGAGAGTCCGAGGAGTAACAGGGAGAGAAGTGGATCAATCATGCAGCAGAGTTGAGGATAGATTGGGGGGGGGGGGGGTGCTAGAGTGCTAGATGGCAGGCAACAGAGGAGAATGTTGCACTAGTCTAGGTGGGAGATGATGAGGGCATGTACAATTAGTTTTGCAGACTCAAAGCTGAGGAAAGCACGGATGTGGGAGATGTTTTTGAGTTGGAGGTGGTGGAAAGGGCTTAGATGTGTGGTCGGAAGGAGAGGGTACAATCCAAGGTCACTCCAAGACAGCGGACTTGGTTGACGGGGGAGAGTGTGCAGTCATTGATTGTGATAGATTGGTCTGTTGGGGGGGGGGTTGAGCAGGATGAGGGAAAGATGATTAATTCTGTTTTATCCATGTTAAGTTTTATAAAGTGAGAGGAGAAGAAGGAGGATATGGAAGATAGACATTGTGGGATTCTGGATAGTAGGGTGGTGGTCTGGGCTAGAGAGGTAGATTTGTGTGTCGTCAGCATAAAAGTGATACCAAAAGCCATGGGACTCTATGAGCTGTCCCAGGCCAAAAGTGTAGATCGCGAAGAGTAAGGGTCCTAGGGACAGAGCCTTGCAGGACACCAGCAGAGAGGGAATGAGATGAGGAGGTGGTGTGAGAGTGGGAGACGCTAAATGTCCGGTCTGTGAGGTATGATGTTATCCAGGAGAGGGCCAGGTCAGTGATGCCAAGAGATGAGAGTTTGTAACAGAATAGAGTGGTCGACAGTGTAAAAGGCAGCGGGCAGGTCAAGGAGAAGGAGGACAGAGTAATGTTTTCAGGTTTTGGCTGTGAGTAGGTCATTGGTTACTTTGGTAAGGGCAGTCTCAGTTGAGTGGTGGGGTCAGAAGCCAGATTGTAGGCAGGCAAAGAGGGAGCAGGAGGAGAGGTGAGAGGACAGTTCAGAATGGACATGTTGCTCAAGTAGCTTTTAGGCAGATTGAAGAAGTGATATGGCTTTTTGAGGATGGGTGTAATTCCAGCATGTGCAAAAGCAGAGGGGAAGATAGGTTAGTGATAGGTTGAAGAGATGAGTTAGGGCTGGGATAGACACTGTGGTGAGGTTAGGGATGAGGTGGGATGGGATTAGGTCAAGTGCACAGGTGGTAAGATGTGATCTGGAGAGTAGAGTGGAGAGTTTTTCTTCTGTAATGGTGGAGAAGCGGGTTTTGGAAGAAGAGGACTGAGAAGTTGTGTAAGCGGGTCTGTGGGGCAGGTCTGTGGGGACTGTAAGCTGAAGCTTTCTCTAATGTTGACGATCTTTTGTTTGAAGTATGCGTCAAAGTCATCAGCTGAGATCAGAGGAGAGGGGGGGCGCTGTGGGATGGAGAAGGAAGTTCAAATGTTAAAAAACTGTTTATGGCTGTGGGACAGGGACGATATATGAGATGAGAAGTAGGCCTGTTTCGGGTCAGCGAGTGAGGTTTTTAAAATGAGGAGAGATTGCTTGTATGTGATGTAGTAATCCTTAGAGTAGGATTTTTTCCATCTCCGCTCATCAGCCCTGGAAGCTTGTCTGAGTTTTTGGGTCAGGTTGGTGTGCCAGGGTTGTCTGTTGATTTTTCGGGATTTATTGTGTGTGAGGGGGGCAACAATGTCCAGGGCTGTACTTATTGTGGTGTTATACAGGGTGGTGGCAGTATCTGGGTCTTGGAGGGAACAAATGGCAGAGAGTGGGAGAAGAGAGTCAGAAAGCAAGCGAAAGTCGAGATGTTTAAGGATCCTGCAGGGGGTGTTAGTGTGTGGACCTGGGGAGCAGCAGAAGAGACGAGTGAAGAGAAGGTGAGTAGGTTGTGGTTGCATAGGGGGAGAGGCGAATTAGAAAGGTTAGATAGGGAGCAGTGGTGGGTAAATATAAGATCCACATTGTGACCATCTCTGTGGGTGGTAGCGGAAGACTACTGTGAGATGACAAAGGAGGAAGAGAGTAATAGGAGTTTAGAGGCAGCTGAGTGCCAGGTGTCAATAGGGATGTTGAAGTCACCCGTGATGTTAGTGGGGATGCCTGCAGAAAGAAAGTGTAGGAGCCAGGTGTTAAAGTGGTCAAGACAGATGGTGGCTGGACCAGGGAAGCAGTAAATTATAGCTACTTGGAGGTTGGAGGGAGAGTAGATGCAAACAGAGTGTACTTCAAATGAAGTAAGTATAATGGAGGGTGGCAGTGGAGTTGGGCTGTAGGAGCAGATGTCTGATAGGAGAAGACCAACTCCTCCACCATGTTTGCAGCCGGGGTGGGGGGTGTGAGTGAAATGAAAACCACTATAAGAGAATGCAGCAGGGGAGGAGGTGTCAGAGGGTGTCAGCCATGTTTCTGTGAGCCTCAGAATGGAAAGTTTGAGCGATGAAGAGGTCATGAATGTAGGACAATTTGTTACAGACAGGCATTCCATAATGCTCCTAGAACAGTAACCAAGGGAGCAGGAGTCAGAGGAATGGTTATTGGGTTAAGGGGTTGCAGAAATTTGTAGAAGGAGATTTGTAGTAAGAGATAGAGGTGATAGTGGGGATCTGCTGAGGGGGGCCTGGATTTGGAGAGATATCACCAGCAATAAGTAGAAGCAGAGAAAGTGTTAGTAGGTGAGAATAAGAGAGGGCAGGAGGTATCTGTGTGTGTTTGGGAAGGAAGTGTTTTATAACCAAACAGGTTTGTGCAAGTGATCAGATGAGAAGGTAAGATGGAGGGAAAGATGAATAGTTCCTTGCTGGGTGAATAGATGTGGGGGTATCTAAGGAGGTTGTGGAAAAGTGGGAAGAGTAAGATTAAAGATTGAAACATTGTTTGCATTAACTATTTCTATAATTATCTTTGGTCCCCTTTTGGTTCCATTCTGGTATAATTCAGTATGTGCAGTTAAAGAGTTGCATGTTAAAAAGACCAAGGTCTAAAAAGACCCAAGGACTTAGATTTATACCATTCAGTGTTTAATCAGGTGTGAACAAGAGGGGAGGGGGTTACATTTGGAGTAATCAAGGGAGGACCAGATACAGGGGTGAAATAGTCAATGTAAACAAATACTCCATAAATCCAGCAGGGAAAAATACATTAAAGGTTCAATGCAGACATACCAGGGAATGAGAAGGAAAGATGAGGGGTGTGGACAATATCAGACTCTGGAAAAGTTGGATGCAGCAGTTAGGTTCAATGCAGACATACCAGGAAATAAGAAGGAGAGATGAGGGGTGTAGACAATATCAGACTCTGGAAAAAGTTGGATGCAGCAGTTAGGTTCAGTGCAGACATACCTGGAGAGGAGAGAATTAGGTGATGGTGAGTAGGTAGTGATGACGAAGTGAATTTCATATCCATAATATTACATTCTAATATAATTCAGTATGTGCACTTAAATAGTTGCACTTGAAAGATGTTGCATTTCCTTATCCACTGTAAGAAGGAACAAGGAGCTGTCATTCCTGGCCTCGGTGAGGTAAGAACCAGATTTTTCTTATTGGGAGCAGCCAAAGAGCAGGGTGGGCGGCTGTTCCCCACGGTTCCAGGCCGGGTTTTGGCTGGAATATAAAAAAAAACCCAGCCAGCATGTTTAGGTGGTGTGGATTATCCTCCATCTGCTAGTGGAGTGCTGGCAGTCTGGGTGTTGGAGCTTGAGAGTTTGGGCCTTGACTAAGCCTGCTACATTGTTTGTGGACAAAAGCACATGGACTACTACTTCCTTCAAGGACTTATGTGCTGCAGCCTGGTGTGAACTAACACCAGACTCAAGGTGACAGTTTTTTCTTGAAATTGTTATTTTGTCACTTTACGTCTGTGTGAATAAAACAGTGCACTATTTAAGTTAAAGACGTTGTCATTGCCTCTGTACTGCATCCGCAAGCCTGTCTACCAGAGCAAATCCCTACACCACATTTGTGCTTTGGAAACTTTGGAGCCTCTTGCAGCCCTCTAGCCCTTTTCTATGACTTTTTTACAGTCATATTTGTGCCCCAAAGTTCAGGGCCTCATTGACTTCAATGGAGTTTATTGTTCGGGGTCAAGTTAGGGTCATGTTCAGACCCCGAATCGAACTTTGAAACAAAGTTCGGACGAACCCTTCGAACTCGGACATACAGTACATCCCTAGTAAACACACTTAGAGATAAAATGTTTCCCACGTGCCCTTCTTGACACAAACCTTCGCAATTTTAGCAAGTTCTGGGTCTTGTTCTAGAACTGGTAGATACTTTCGAATGATTGCAGTGATTTGCAGGAATTGTCTAATGTGTGTTGTGCCAAAAGTTGTTGTTTATTTTTCTGCTGTATGAGAGTGGGATTTTGATGTTCCTTTAGTAGTGTATTTTGTAAGATATTGGCTATTTATGTACTGCTCTTATAAGTGTGAGGTCAGTTTATCATCGATTTTTGAAATGAACAATGGCTTTCTCTCTCTTGTTCAAAGATGTCATTTTTAGTACAATTGCAACTCATACGCACCAATTCTCCATATGGAATGTTTTCAGCAATATGTTTAAGGGTGGCACAACTTGGCAAACAAAATAGAGTTGCCACCTGTGGGTTTTCTATATGGGGAACTTATGATATTTGCACCTTCATGCAACAGATTAACATCCAAAAATGGGATGCTGACTGGATCACAATTACAGTTGCAAGAAAAAGTATGTGAATCCTTTGGAATTATATGGATTTCTGCACAAACTAGTCATAAAATGTGATCTGATCTTCATCTAAGTACAACAATAGACAATCACAGTCTGCTTAAACTAATAACACAGAAAGAATTAAATGTTACCTTGTTTTTATTGAACACACCATGTAAACATTGACAGTGCAGGTGGAAAAAGTATGTGAGCCCCTAGACTAATGACATCTCCAAGAGCTAATTGGAATGAGGTGTCAGCCAATTGGTTTCCAATAAATGAGATGAGATTGGAGGTGTTGGTTACAGCTGCACTGCCCTATAAATAAACACACACCAGTTCTGGGTTTGCTTTTCACAAGAGGCATTGCCTGATGTTAATGATGCCTCGCACAAAAGATCCCTCAGAAGATTAATTAAGAATTGTTGACTTGCATGGAGCTGGAAAGGGTTATAAAAGTATCTCCAAAAGCATTGCTGTTCATCAGTCCACGGTAAGACAAATTGTCTATAAATGGAGAAAGTTCAGCACTGCTGCTACTCTCCCTAGGAATGGCTGTCCTGTAAAGATTACTGCAAGAGCACAGCGCAGACTGCTCAATGAGGTGAAGAAGAATCCTAGAGTGTCAGCTAAAGACTTACAATAGTCTCTGGCATATGCTAACATCCCTGTTAGTGAATCTACGATATGTAAAACACTAAACAAGAATGGATTTCATGGGAGGATACCACAGAGGAAGCCACTGCTGTCCAAAAAATACATTGTTTACAGTTTGCACAAGAGCACCTGGATGTTCCACAGCAGTACTGGCAAAATATTCTGTGGACAGATGAAACCAAAGTTGAGTTGTTTGGAAGACACACACAATAATATGTGTGGAGAAAAAGAGGCACAGCACACCAACATCAAAACCTCATCCCAACTGTAAAGTATGGTGGTGTAGACATCATGGTTTGGGTCTGCTTTGCTGCGTCAGGGCCTGGACGGATTCCCAAGTTTATCAAGACATTTTGCAGGAGAACTTAAGGCCATCTGTCCACCAGCTGAAGTTCAACATGGCTTAAACAGAGGAAAATACGTTTTCTGGAGTGGCCCAGTCAAAGTCCTGACCTCAACCCGATTGAGATGCTGTGGCATGACCTCAAGAAAGTGTTTCACACCAGACATCCCAAAAATATTGCTGAACTGAAACAGTTCTGTAAAGAGGAATGGTCAAGAATTACTCCTGACTAGATGTCACGGATGGTGTAACAGAAAACAACAAGTTACAAATATGGATCTGACTGGCTTGATCCAAAACTAAGGAACAAAAGGGTGACCCCTATTAAAGCCCTGAAGTTCTCCCTGTCTTCTCAGCCCATGCAAAGATCTCAGTGATAGAAGGTTGCATGTCCACATACCTAGACTGAATGAAACCTGCAAACCCTATAATAGTGAGGGGACAGGACCACTAGCTCCCTGCACTTAATACAGAGGGAGTCAGGGTCACCTAGAACCAAGCCAACAGGAAAACAACAAATACAGAAATAGACTTAACTGAAAACCCAGCTGTAGCAACTTCTAGCAGAGAACACAATCCAGGATGTAATATAAACCACAAGGTGAGGCAGTATGGGGAGGAGATATATAGGGAGGCAATCACTGCTAATAGATGACAGCTGGGAGAGGGAGGAGAGATGTCAAAATGAAAGCAAAACAAAAGAAGATCATGCAGGAGGTACTGAAGAACGTCTATCAGAACTTCTCAAAGATCTGGTGGTGACACTAGAGTTGAGCGGACACCTGGATGTTTGGATTCGACGGGTCTGGCCGAACTTCGGAAAAAAGTTTGAGTTCGGTACCCGAACTTGACCCCGAATCCGAACCCCATTGAAGTCAATGGTGACCCGAACTTTTGAGCACTACAAAGGCTCTAAAAATGTCATGGAAAGGGCTAGAGGGCTGCAGATGGTGTCAAAATGTGGTTAAGAGCATGGCAAGTGCTGTGCAAACAAATGTGGATAGAAAAATAACTTTAAATAACATAAAATATGTAAAAATAAAAAATAATCTTGATCTAGGAGGACCAGGTCCATATGGAGTAGGGGGTTGAGGAGGCAGTGGATGTGGTGGTGTAGGTGGAAGCGGCTATGGAGGAGTAGGTAGCCTACACTGGTTTTTTGTTTTAAATTTTATTTTTAAAATTAGAGTACACCCTAAAACATTGGGAATTAAAACCTGTGATAACCTCCTCCAGTCATGCTAAACACACGTTCAGACAATACACTGGCTGCAAGGCAGGCCAGCACCTCAAAGGGGTAAAGGGCAAGCTCAGGCCATGCACCCAATTTAGAGACCCAGAAGTTGCAGGGGCTGACCCCTGTCAGTCAGTTCATGTAGACGTGTGTACACTTACTGCCCCACCATGTCGCACGTCCCCGTGTTGTTCACGATCCAATTTAATATCTGCTCTAGAAGAGAAATTATTAAATTATAAAAGTGTGACAACTTTTCAAAGTTTAAGCATTGAATGAAAGGATGTGGTGCGCATTAATTACTGAATAATTTATAAAATTGTATTCCCTGTCACCTATGCATAGCAGGTGTTTATTCACGTCTGTAATTGTATAATGTCAACCCAAGAATGTAACAGAAAAATTATTGAAATTTATTAAGCTGTTAACTAGGTAGAGGAGAGGTATATTACACCCCAAAATTTTTTTAATTTCACCATAAAATGTAACTGGCAATTTTTTATTTTTTTTTTTACCGGCCTACTAGGTATAGCAGTGGTACTATACACCCAAAAATTGGTGAATTTCACCTTAAAATGTAAATGACAAAGTAGTGAAATAATATAAAATAAAACGCGTACAAAAGAAAAATGGATTTGTGAGGTGGAGTTCCAGTTTGAAGAGGCGATGGACGTAGCAGAGTAAGTGGAAGCGGCGGTGGAGGAGTATGAGATAGCCAACACAGATTTTTGGTTTTAGTTTAATTTTGTAAAATGAAGGTACACTCCAAAAGAGTGTGAAATATCCAAAATTCAAACATGAGCAATTGCGCTGCAGTATAACAATGGCTGCTTAGTCCTGAGGGATCCATGCCTGGTTTATTTTAATGAATGTGAGCTTTTCCACATTGGCTGTGGACAGGCGGCTACGCTTGTCTGTGATGACGCCCCTTGCCGTGCTAAACACACGTTCAGATAATACATTGGCTGCAGGGCAGGCCAGCACCTCCAAGGCGTAAATGGCAAGTTCAGGCCATATGCCCAATTTGTAAACCCAGAAGTTGAAGGGGGCAGACCCCTCATTCAGTACGTGTAGGCGTGTGCACATATACTGCTCCACCATGTTCGTGAAATGCTGCCTCCTGCTAAGACTTTCCATATCATCTGGTTGTACTGGTTGTTTTTTGTTTAACCTGTCTACTAGGTATAGCAGTGGTACTATACTCCCAAAAATTGGTGGATTTCACCCTAAAATGTAACTGTCAATTTATTTATTTTTTAACCGGCCTACTAAGTATAGCAGTGGTACTATACACGCAAAAATTGGTAAATTTCACCCTAAAATGTAAATTACAAAGTATTGAAATTATATAAAAGAAAACACGTACAAAAAAAAATTTGGATTTTTTAGGTGGAGTTCCATATGGAGTAGGAGTTTGAGGAGGCGGTGGACATTGCAGAGTAGGTGGAAGTGGAAGAGGACGATATAGCCAACACAGATTTTTGGTTTTAATTTAATTTTGTAAAATTAAGGTACACTCCAAAAGAGTATGAAATATCCAAAATACAAACATGAGCAATTGCGCTGCAGTATAACAATGGCTGCTTAGTCCTAAGAGATCCATGCCTGGTTAATTTTAATGAATGTGAGCTTTTCCACATTGGCTGTGGACAGGCGGCTACGCTTGTCTGTGATGACGCCCCTTGCCGTGCTAAACACACGTTCAGATAATACATTGGCTGCAGGGCAGGCCAGCACCTCCAAGGCGTAAATGGCAAGTTCAGGCCATATGCCCAATTTGTAAACCCAGAAGTTGAAGGGGGCAGACCCCTCATTCAGTACGTGTAGGCGTGTGCACATATACTGCTCCACCATGTTCGTGAAATGCTGCCTCCTGCTAAGACTTTCCATATCATCTGGTTGTACTGGTTGTTTTTTGTTTAACCTGTCTACTAGGTATAGCAGTGGTACTATACTCCCAAAAATTGGTGGATTTCACCCTAAAATGTAACTGTCAATTTATTTATTTTTTAACCGGCCTACTAAGTATAGCAGTGGTACTATACACGCAAAAATTGGTAAATTTCACCCTAAAATGTAAATTACAAAGTATTGAAATTATATAAAAGAAAACACGTACAAAAAAAAATTTGGATTTTTTAGGTGGAGTTCCATATGGAGTAGGAGTTTGAGGAGGCGGTGGACATTGCAGAGTAGGTGGAAGTGGAAGAGGACGATATAGCCAACACAGATTTTTGGTTTTAATTTAATTTTGTAAAATTAAGGTACACTCCAAAAGAGTATGAAATATCCAAAATACAAACATGAGCAATTGCGCTGCAGTATAACAATGGCTGCTTAGTCCTAAGAGATCCATGCCTGGTTAATTTTAATGAACGTGAGCTTGTCCACATTGGCTGTGGACAGGCGGCTGCGCTTGTCTGTGATGACGCCCCCTGCCGTGCTAAACACACGTTCAGATAATACATTGGCTGCAGGGCAGGCCAGCACCTCCAAGCTGTAAATGGCAAGCTCAGGCCATATGCCCAATTTGGAGACCCAGAAGTTGAAGGGGCAGACCCGTCATTCAGTACGTGTAGGCGTGTGCACACATACTGCTCCACCATGTTGGTGAAATGCTGCCTCCTGCTAGGACGTTCCATATCAGATGGTGGTGCTGGTTGTTGTGACATGCTGACAAAGCTTTTCCACATTTCTGCCATGCTAACCCTGCCTTCTGAGGTGCTGGCGGTGCCCCAGCTGCATTGGCGACCTCTTCCTCGTCCTCTGCCTTCACCTTGTGCTTCCACTGTGCCCCCGCTGTCAGGTGGGAATGCCACCAGCAGCGTGTCTACCAGCTTGCGTTTGTACTCGCGCATCTTACGATCATACTCCAGTGGCGGAATTAAGGACAGTACGTTGTCCTTGTAACGGGGATCCAGCAGCGTGGCCACCCAGTTATCAGCACAAGTTAGAATGTGGGCAACTCGGCAGTCGTTGCGGAGACACTGCAGCATGTAATCGCTCATGTGTGCCAGGCTGCCCAGAGGCAACGAAAATCTGTCCTCTGTGGGAGGTGTATCGTCTGTGTCCTCTGTATCCCCCCCATACACGCACCAGTGATGGCCATGAGCTGGTCTGGGTGCCACCCTGCTGTGAACATGATCCCTCCTCCTCCATCTCCTCATCCTCCACCTCGTCATCCTCCTGAACTGTGCCCTGGCTGGACAATTGTGTACCTTGGGTTTGTGGGTGCAGGAACCCACCCTCAGAGCCACTTAGAAATGACTGGCCGGAAACCCTACGAAATGATCCCTCTTCCTCCTCCTCCTCCTTTGCCACATCCTCTTCCATCATCGCCAGGAGTGTTTTTTCAAAGAGGCATAGAAGTGTGATAGTAACGCTGAGAACTGCGTTATCAGCACTGGCCATGTTGGTGGAGTACTCGAAACAGCGTAACAAGGAACACAGGTCTCGCATGGAGACCCAGTCATTGGTGGTGAAGTGGTGCTGTTCCGCCGAGCGACTCACCAGTGCGTGCTGCAGCTGTAACTCCACTATCGCCTGCTGCTGCTCGCATAGTCTGGCCAGCATGTGCAAGGTGGAGTTCCACCTTGTGGGCACGTCGCATATGAAGTGGTGAGCGGGAAGGCCGAAGTTATGCTGCAGCACTGACAGGCGAGCAGCAGCAGGGTGAGAACGCCGAAAGCGCGCACAGACGGCCCGCACTTGATGCAGTAGCTCTGACATGTCAGGGTAATTTTTAAGGAATCTCTGCGCCACAAACAGATACGTTTTAAAACTGCCTGCTGTCATTTACCCCTGGCTGTGCTGAAGTTTGTGGTGAAGGTGTTACGCTGACCGGATGAGGAGCTGGTAGAGGATGAGGAAGCAAAGTAGGAGGAGGAAGCAATAGGAGGCAAACTGAAGCGCCCTGCAATCCTCGGTGGTGGAAGGACATGCGCCAAACTGCTATTCGCCTCAGGCCCAGCCGTCACTGCATTTACCCAGTGTGCTGTTATGGAGATATAACGGCATTGACCATGCTTACTGGTCCACGTATCCGTAGTCAGGTGCACCTTGCCACAGATGGTGTTGCGCAGTGCACACCTGATTTTGTCCCCTATTTGGTTTTGCAGGGAAGAGATGGCTCGTCTTTAAAAATAGTGGTGTCTGGGCACGACGTACTGTGGGACAGCCACCGCCATAAGGCCTTTAAAACTATCCGTCTCCACCAGACGGAATGACAGCATTTCAAAGGCCAGTAATTTAGAAATGCTGGCATTCAGGGCTAGGGATCGCGGGTGGGTAGGGGGGTACTTCCTTTTCCTCTCCAGCGTTTGGGTATGGAGAGCTGAACGCATCCGTGGGACATTGTGGGGATGCTTGGTTTACCCAGGTGTTGGTGTTGCTGGCAGATCCTCTGTTTGCAGGGTGCCAGGTGGCACTGTCACTCCAGAGGTGGATGAAAAGGCCGAGACTGCAGCAGAAGAGGAAGCAGGAGGAGCCAGAGACCTTTCTTGGTTTTTGAGGTGTCTACTCCACTGCAGCTCGTGCTTTGCACTTAAATGCCTGGTAATGCAGGTTGTGCTCAAGTTGAGAACATTTGCTTCAGTCTCTGATTGCAAAGCGTGCAAACCACTCGTGTCTTGTTGTTAGCACATTGTCTGAAGGACTGCCACGCCAGGGAATTCCTTGGAGCTGGCTTTGGTGTGCTCGGTCCCTTGCTGCGGTGGGCAGTAGGAGGACCGCTGCTCCGCTTTTGCACCCTGCTCCCTCTTCTGCTGTGCTGGTGGCTCTGTGCGATCACCGCCTCTTCCTCCGAACTACATAGGTCACTTGCATGACCTTGATTCCATGTGGGGTTGAGGACCTCATCGTCCTCCACATCATCTTCCACCAAGTCTTCCTTGTCAGTCTGCACACTTTTGAAAGCCCCAGCAGTTGGCACCTGTATTTTGTCATCATCCAAGACGTGCTGCAATGGTCCTCCCATGTACTCATCTTGAAACATAAGTGGTTGGGCATTGGTGCACTCAATCTCTTCCACTTCTGGGGCAGGGCTAGGTGGATGGCCCTGGAAAACCCTGCTAACAGAGTCATCAAAAAGCAGAAGAAACTGCTGCATGACTTGGGGCTCAGACTGCTTGGCTGATTTGCAAGGGGGTGAAGTGAAAGACTGCTGGACATCGGCTGCAGGTGCCAACTGTGGTCTTTCAGGAGACTGGGTGGGAGACAATGTGAAGGAACTGGATCCACTGTCAGCAACCCAATCTACTATCGCCTGTACTTTTTCAGGTCTCACCATTCGTAGAGCAGCATTAGGCCTGACCAGATACCGCTGCAGGTTTTGTCACCTACTCGCACCTGAGGAAGGGGTTTCACTTGTGCGTGTAGCTGGCAAAGATCGACTACGTCCTTTCCCTGCAACATTAGTAGGCATGCCTGTGATGGCCTCTTGGGGCAAGTAGTATGACGCTTGTTGATTGGCTGCTGAGCAGCCTTTCAAAAAGCACCAAGAAAGCGCCGAACACCGAACCCGAACGTTTACGGAAATGTTCGGGTACGGGGTCCAAAAAAACTAAAGTTCGGTACGAACCCGAACTTTACAGTTCAGGTTCGCTCAACCCTACTCCTGACCGTTGTGCGCGTCTGATCTGCAACTACAGGAAACGTTTGGTTGAAGTTATTGCTGCCAAAGGAGGTTCAACCAGTTATTAAATCCAAGGGTTCACATACTTTTTCCACCTGCACTGCAATTGTTTACATGGTGTGTTCATTAAAAACATGGTAACATTTAATTATTTGTGTGTTATTAGTTTAAGCAGACTGTGATTGTCTATTGTTGTAGATGAAGATCAGATCACATTTTATGACTAATTTGTGCCGAAATCCATATCATTCCAAAAGGTTCACATACTTTTTCTTGCAACTGTATGTGTGAATTACAGGTTAATTTCATCAGCATTAATTTAGTCCACAAAATCTCGAAATTCCACCTCCATGCCATTTTATTGATGACAAAAAGGGATTTGATTCAGATAGGAGGACTCACATCTCCCACATGCTCATAAATATGTTAGCAAATGATAAGGAGAAGCAATCCCCCATAGATGTGCCACATATTTGAAAGAAAAATTCATAATTAAACATGAAAAAATTATTCTTCAGTAGAAATCACCAAAAACTCCTGCAAGGGTATTGAATAGTGACTAAATAAATTGAGATGTTCCTCCGGCACCTTGAGACCCAAAGCATGGGGTATAGACAACATTGTGGCCGGAACTGGCCCAGTTTGTCCTTGACAAGCTTTCCTGCCCGACCAGTAGTTTGGCATCAGAGAAGGTGTTTAGTACTGTGGGGGTCAAAGTTACCCTAAGGAGAACTCGCCTTTCCACACAAAATGTTGACAGACTGACCTTTGTAAATATGAATCAGGTGTGGATCAGCCAGGAGTTCTACACACCAGTGTCTGGTGCATCAGACTAGATAATTCTGGATGCCATACCCAAACTTTGTGAAGAAAGACATGTTTCTTCTGTCCATCTGCTTCAGTCACTATTCTGATACTGCCACCCTCCTGATGCCACACACCTGCAGCCTCTGCTGCCATCTTCTCCTACTGCCACCCACCATCTTGTGCTGTTACTACAACTGCTGTTGCCCCCCACCTCCCCACTCTGTGACTGGGAAACTATGTTGACGCCTCATGTGTTGCCACCCTCACCACTCTGTGACCGGGCCACTATGTTGACTGCTTATGCAGTTAGCACTATCACTACTCTGTGACTCGGCCACTATATTGATTCCTCATGCGGTTGCCACCCTCCTCACTCTGTGACTGGGCCACTGTGTAGATGACACATGCGATTCTTCATGCGATTCTCATCCTCACCACCCTGTGACTGGGCCACTATGTTGACGACTCATGTGATTCCTCATGTGATTCCCACCCTCACCAGTCTCTGACTGGGCCACTGTGTTGATGACACATGCGATTCCCACTCTCACCACTCTGTGACTGAGCCGCTGTGTTGACGACACATGCGATTCATCATGCGATTCCCATCCTCACTACTCTCTGACTGGGCCACTGTGTTGATGACACATGCAATTCCCATCCTCACCACTTTGTGACTGGGCCACAGTGTTGACGACACATGTGTCTCCTACCCTCACCACTCTGTGACTGGGCCACTGTGTTGACGGCTCATGCAATTCCCACTCTCACCACTCTGTGACTGGGCCACTGTCTTGACTCCTCATGCTGTTGCCACCTCAACACTGGGTCAGGGGGGGGCACTTCTTGTTTCAGCATGTAACAACAGGTTCTGTAGAAATCTATGTGGAATCAGCTCAACCTGACTTTTTCTTTTTTCTGGGCAACTTATCCCACAGACAGACAATATTTTTTTTACAAACAAATTGTAAAACCAAAATAAATGATAAAGATTATAAGTAGTACAGGTATGTAGCTCAGTATACGCATTACCAGAGTTACTGTGAGTTTTAAAATGGTATCAATTGCCACCAAAACAATCTAGTGAGGTACCACCAGCCTCAAAAAAATCACGGACATATTTTTTTCATGGACACAGGAAAAAAGTCACCTATTTTTACAGACTATCCAGAAATTTCTGCAATGTTGGCAACCCTGAAACAGCTGACTACGGTGTAAAAGGAGCGTGTTTCTTCTTGACGGTAACATTGACCTGTATGGCTGAATTCATAGTTGAGTATTTGGTCAGTTTTGACCCCGTAACTGACCAAATAAGTGAAGTGTGTAGTGATTCTAATAGTGACGCCTGTCTTACTGACTCACAGTACTGTTTCACTAGCACAATGGACTCCCTATGCATGTTTCTGCAATGCACAGTGTTCTACACCACTATATAGGCTCTTAGCAGCCAGGAAATAGCTGTTTTTTACCGTGAATCATCACATCGTCACATTTGGCGGATCAAATCAAATCTTTTTCGTGAATTCAGTGAACCATCCGAATCGAATTTTTGAGAAATTCGCTCATCTCTAATAATAGTTAATCAGTCTGTTAATTGTGTCAGTGAGAATTAACTATTTTTTTAGGTGTATAAACCTTTACTTGCCACCATGACAGGAAAATATAATAGTTAATCAGTCTGTTAATTGTGTCGGTGAGACATACCTGTTATTTTGGGTGCAAAAACCTTTACTTGCCACCATCACAGGGAAATATAATAGTCAATCAGTCTGTAAATTGTGTTAATGAGACATACCTACTTTTTTTTGTGGTGCTAAACACCTCATTTGTATCTGTGACACAGAAATACAATAGTTAATCTTTCTGTTAATTCTGTGGGTGACATAATCCCATTTTTGGGGTGGGATACACCTCCTTTGCATTTGTGACACAGAAATTCAATTGTTCGTCTGTCAACCAAGATGAGAGGAGCATCAACTAGGGGACGTGGCCATGGTTGTGGTTCTGCTGGTGTTGGTAGAGCTCCTACTATAGGGAGAGGACGTTGTTGATCTGTGCCAGCTTTGCGCCCAAATGAAAAACCTTTTTTAGGTGCACACAGACAACAGGAGGTTCTGCATCATTTTGTAGGCCCGAATACCGCTCTAAGAATGGTGAATCCAGAACAAGTAGAGGTGGTAGTAGATTGGATGGCTGAGAATGCCTCCAGTTCTTTCACATTGTCTTCCACTCAGTCCACTGCAGAAAGTGCACAGTTGGCAATGGCGGCCCACAGGCATCCGTCTTCCACCTCAACCCTTGCACATCAGCCAAGCAGTCTGAACCCCAAGTCATGCAGCAGTCACTTATGCTTTTTGATGACTCTGCAGGTGGGGTTTTCATGGGCTATCCACCTAGCCCTGCCCCAGAAATGACAGAGATTGAGTGCCTGACCGATGCCCAACCACTTATGTTTGAGGATGAGGATGTAAGAGAGCCACCGCAGCACATCTCTGATGATGAAACACGGGTATCAACTGCTGTTGCTTTCTGCAGTGTGCAGACCAGCAGGGGTGAGGAGTGGGTGGAAGATGAAGTGGAGGATGATGAAGTCTTAGACCTCACATAGCATCCAGGTCATGCAAGTGACGTGTGCAGTTCGGAGGAAGAAGTGGGGGTCATGCAGTGCCAGCCACAAAGCAAAAGAGGAAGCAGGGTTCAAAAGCTGAGTGGCTGGCCTCCAGCCAGTACGCCTGCTGCTGCCCAATGCACCAAAGCACAGAGCACTCCAAAGCCGGCACAAAGGAGTTCCCTAACATGGCAGTTCTTCAGGCAATGTGCTGATTACAGGACGCGGTTAGTTTGTATGCTGTGCAGTCAGAGCCTAAAGTGAGGCATAAATGTTCTAAACCTGAGCATCACCTGCATGACCCAGCATCTAACTGCAAAGCACGAGCTGCAGTTGAGTAGACACCTGAATAACCACAAAAAATCTGAGGCTCCTTCTCCCTCTTCTGCTGTGGTCTCGGCCTCTTCCTCCCCCTCTGGAGTGACAGGGGCACCTGCCACTCCGGAAATAGAGGATCTCACAGCAACACCACCACCACCATCACCGAGCATGTCCAATCTGTCCCATGTAAGCGTTGATCTGTCCATCCCACAAACACTGGTGAGAAAGAGGAAGTACCCCCTTACCCACCCGCGAGCCCAGGCCCTGAATGCCGGCATTTCTAAATTCCTGGCCTTTAAAATTCTGCCATTCTGTCTGGTGGAGACGGACCATTTTATAAACGTCATGACAGCAGCTGTCCCATGGTACGTTGTTCCCAGCCGTCACAATTTTTTCAGGTTGGCCGTCCCTGCCCTGCATGAACAAGTGGCGGAAAAAATCTGGTGTGCGCTGCACAATGCCATCAGTGGAAGGTCCACATAACCACCGATGCGTAGACCAGTAAGTACATTATATATCCCTTACTGCCCACTGGATAAATAAAGTGCCGTCTGCGCCTGAGGCAGAAAGCTGTTTGCCGCATGTCCTACCACCACCAAGGATTGCTGGACATTTCTCGGTGCCTCCTGTTGCCTCCTTCTCCTACTCTGCTTCCTCCTCATTATGTCAGTGCAAAACCTGCACCACCAACTTAAGTACAGCCAGGGGAAAACGACAGCAGGGTGTTCTGAAACTCATGTGTTTGGGAGCAAGAAACCCACACTGCACCGGAACTGTGGGCGGGCATGGAAGAACAGATTGATGAGTGGTTGGTGCCACTGACCCTCAAGCCTGGCTTGGTGGCGTACGAAAAATGGGCAAAATCTTGTAGCAGCTCTGGGACTAGCCAGTTTGACGTACATACCTTGCCTGGCGCATGTGCTGAACTTGTTATTACCCCGATAAGCACCAAAGTAAGCACTGTCTGTATGCGCTTTCAGCATTCTCACCCTGCTGCTGCTCGCCTGTCTGCTCTGCAGGGTAACTTCAGCCTTCCCGCTCACTGCCTCATATGCGATGTACCCACACCTTGCACATGCTGGAGAGACTGTGCGAGCAGCAGCAGGCAATAGTGGAGTTCAGCTGCAGCTCGCATGGGAGAGTAGCTCTGCTGGACAGCACCACCAATGGGCCTCCATGCGGGATGTGTGTGCCGTGTTGCATTGTTTCAAGTACTTCACCAACATGGCCAGTAGTGATGACGTCGTCCTCAGTGTTACTATCCTACGTCTATGTCTCCTTAAAAAAATGGTTTGGGCGCTGATGGATGAGGATGTGGCACGGAGAAAGAGGAGGAGGTCCACAGCGGCCAGGTACACAACTGTCCAGCCAGAGCCCTGTTTTGGAGGATATGATGATGATGACGAGGAGGAGGAGGAGGAGGAGGGTCTACGTTTGCAGCAGGGTGGCACCCAAGTCAGCTCACGGGCATCACTGGAGCATGGCTGGGGGATACATAAGACACAGACGATACACCTCCCACCGAGGACAGCTTGTTGTTGCCTCTGGGCAGCCTTGCACACATGAGCAACTATATGCTGCAGTGCCTGAGCAATGACCGCCAAGTTGCCCTCCTTCTTACCAGTGCTGATTACTGGGTGGCCACCCTGCTTGATCCCCGCTACAAGAACAATTTGCACTCCTTACTTCTGTAACTGGAGCGTGATCGAAATATGCTTGAGTACATGCGCGCGCTGGTAGATGCGCTATTGATGGCATTTCCACCTGACAGCGAGGGTTCAGTGGAAGCACAAATTGAAGATGGAGGAGGAGGAAGTCGCCAAGGGCACCTTCAGCATGAAAGGGTTAGCATGGCCGAAATGTGGAAAAGCTTTGTCAACACACAAAAATATCCAGCACCACCGTCTTAGCAGGAGGCAGCATTTCAGCAACAGTATGTGTCCACACATCGGCACATACTAACTGATGGTTCTGCCCCATTTATCTTCTGGGTCTCCAAATTGGGCACATGGCCTGAGAAAAACAAGACAGAAACAATGTTGGCTTCCTCCTTCACCTCTTCCACCTACACCGCCATGTCCACAGCCTCCTTAACTTCCTACTCCACTTGGATCTCCACCTCCTGGTTCAAGATTATATTTTTTTTTTCTTATGTATTTAATGCTATTTTAAGTCATTCCCCTATTCACATTTGTTTTCAGAGATATTGTACTGCTCTTTCCCCCATTTTGGATACTTTTTCAGTTCTCTAGCCTTTTCTATGACTTTATTACAGCCATTTTAGTGCCCCAAAGTTCAGGTCCCTATTGACTTCAATGGGGTTAGGTGTTTGGGGTCAAGTTTGGTTCAAGTTCAGGATCCAAACCGAACTTCGAAACTCAGTTAAACCTGAATATCCAGTGGTCCACTCATCTAATTATGATGGATGTTAGTCTCAAATCATTTTCAGAGTGTAAAAACAGTAGGGTGGTAAACAGAACTGAGTGAGAAAATGTGGGGAGGTCTAGCATTGTGGTGAGTGAAGGGAAATATGACTCCAGACTCCATCTTGTCTTCTCTTACATGTACAGAATTGTTATAACATCGCACCCACGCACTGTTTCACATCCCCTTGCTGTGAGTTAGGCTCACTTATCTGTCTCAGGACAGATTCTGGGAATCTCCCAGAACTAGAACAAATGTTCTTGCTCATTCAGGGTCATTCGGCACAACTGCGTACATTCTTATATGTGACGTATTACATACCCATAAAAGGATGTTCCGGTAGTATCTGTGTGACCACCAATGTTTATCTTTTATGATTGGTTTAACACTGTTGTTATGCAAACTTTTCTACTGCCTATATAAGGCCAATCTATAGCATAATAAAGTTAGAGTGTTTCTCAGTGATGTGTGTGTCTATTATTGTCAACTGAGAAACATCTCTCCTGACGTCAGTGTCTCAAACCAAGGTTGTCGTAGAGGTTCAGAAAGGTCCAAATCCTTTCAGTTTGGGGGCTCCATCTGGGATAGAGAAGAGACATCCCTTTTGTCCACTGCCCGGTCCGAGGGCACTGGCCACATCTCTATCCGTAAGTTTTTATTATGTATCCGGGATACATTGTTAAGCCTTAAAAATAGACTCTGGGAGTTTATAATAAGTACTTGGAGTGCTTTCATGAATAAGGCCGGCACTTGGAGTGCCATGCACGGATAAGAGTCTCAGGGAGATCTATCCGTAAGTTGGTTTGTGTCAGGGACACACCATAAGGATCTCCGGGAGATCTATTTACTTTATCTAACTGTCGACAGAGATATTTTTTAGTACATGGGGTACATGTAAGAGAACAGTCTCAGGGAGACTGACCTACCTTGCTTTGACGCATACCTGTATTTAGAGTATAAGATACATAGAGTGTTAAGATTCATCTGTTTGTGTGAGAGCTATTGTTCTGGTGGTAAGTGTAAGAACATATCTCACTGTAATATTATCACTCTGTCATTTGATGAATTTTCTTACTGTGGGTGGAGGAAAATCTAAGTGTGAGTTTCCCCCTCCCAACCAGGGACTGAAGGCTGAAAATAGTGACAGTCTCCTTCCCAATCTCATGTTGATTGTAAAGCAGAGCGTTTTCTCATGGACCTCAGACAAAATGCAATACTTTGAGAAACATTTATATGAGAAGGAGGCAGCGGGATGCTTTGAGATCAGGAAGATACAGACCCCCACACATAGTTACAAAAGCTTAGGAGCCAACACGTGAGTAAACAGAGACAGCCAACACATTTCTCAGTTGCTGTCAGCCATTTACTACAGATGCTCTCTGTTTCAGCGTGATAGACTTGAAAAATGCTTTCTTCTCTATCCCGGTTGACAAGCAGACCAGATTTTTTTTGCTTTTTCCTTTGAGGGTCGTCAACTCACCTGGTGCAGGATGCCCCAGGGATATGCTGATTCACCTGTTGTGTACAGCATTGTCCTCCAAGCCAGTTTAAAACACTGGCACCCCCCCCCCCCCCCCGGGTTATGTGCTCTTGCAATACGTGGATTATTTGTTATTTTGTAGTATATCAGAGGAGGCCAATGTAACAGATGGTTTATCTTTGTTGAAATGGTTGTCTGAGTGTGGACACAAGGTGTCACACAAGAAAATGCAATGGTGTAAAAAGCAAGTTGAATAATTGGGCTTTGTTCTCACAAAGGGAGAAAGGAGAATCAGCACAGAAAGAGTCCAGTCTGATTGCGAGCCTCGTCACCCCGCACACCAAGAAATAAATGTTATCTTTCCTTGGTATGATAAACTACTGCAGACAATAGATTCCTGATTGCTCCTACTATGACAATGTAATGAGACAAGCCACTTTGGCAGACATGCCAGATCTCATCAGGTGGTCTCAGGAAATGTTTTATGCATTTGATTATTTAAAATGTTCTTTAATGACAAGTCTAGGTTTGGGCCTCCCTGACTACATACTCACATTCCACGTATATGCTCGACAAAATTGTAAAACCATGGCGGGTGTGCTGACACAATATCACGGAAGCAAGTTATGTCCTTGTGCCTTTTTTTAAAGGTGGTTCTGGCATCCGTCCAAGGAATGCCGGCCTGTCTGAGATCTCTTGCAGCCTGTGCTATGATGGTTGAGCTTGCCATGCCACTCACACAGAGACATGAGACTATCCTGTACACCACACATGATGTAGTGGGCCTTCTCGGGGGCATATACACACACAGCACATGTCCGCACAGAGACTATCTGGATATGAGATTCTACTCCTCAGCAATCCCTCCATCCAAATCAAATACGCAACACACCTCAGGTCTAGAACCTTTCTTGAATGCCCTATTAGGACTTAAAGGACCTGAGGATCACTTGACAGAGGCACATGATTGTATACACGTCATACAACATGACACACATGTTGTCCTGGAAGCCAGACCCATCACATACCAATCTGCACAAGCAGCAGAATTGCACTCACGAGAGCATGCATACTACATGAAGACAAGCCAGTCACCATTTACACTGACAGCAGGTACGCACATGGAGTGGTCTGGGACCATGGGGTCATTTGGCAAAGGAGAGGATTCCTTGCAGCTGATGGTAACCACATCTCACATTCACAACTTGTCATACAACTTTTAGAAGCCATAAGATTGCCCTCACAGATTGCAATTGTCCACTGCAGGGTGCATACTGGTGGTAAATATCATGTGTCCCAAGTCAATGCCCTGGCAGACGCAGAGGCCAAGAAGGCTGCACTAATGGCCCCGGCCACATTGCAAATGGTGAAATTAGTACCTCCTTCACTTGAGTTAAGTCACATGCTTGTGGATCTCCAGTCCTCAGCTACTGACGATGAAATGGCTGATTGGTGTTTCCCAATTCTGCAGAAGAATCCTAAGCATACCACAGCACAGCGCTCCTCTGTTCATTGCAATTTTCATATTGGACACAACAGAATTCAAACGACACACATGCTGCTAGCATAGAATTTCTATATTACAGTCATTAAACAGTTAGTGTCAGATTATGTGGGAAGGTGTATCACATGTTTGAGGAACAACCCAAACACCAATGTAACCAGATTGATTAAAACCCTAAGTGAAATTGAGGAAAAAGTTGCTTGTAAGTCTCCTTGTCTTCCACAGGAACCAACTCACCCATTCCAAGTGGGAGATATCGTGCTGATAAAGAAATTAAAGAAAGGAAAATTTGCAGGAGACTTCACCTACAGACCACCGACTACAGTGGTAGCCGCAACCCACACAGCAGTACTCACGGAAGAAGCACCTACTTGGATCCACGCCACCAGAGTGAAACTGGTAACGGAGGCACCCCAAAAGGAGGTAATAATGGGGACAGACAGTCCTGACCTCGAAAAAGGACAAAGTGAGGTACTAACGGAAGCAGACAGCTCTGACCTCCACCAGGATGCACTTCCTCAATTCTGGAAGATGGCACAGACTTGGACTGTGGGATTACTGATGATCCTAATGACTCTGCCAGAGGATAACAAAGCTGAAGTTGCTATAACTCAGAAAGGTGGAATCACTACCTTCTGGTACAATTCCTCCAGTACTCAGGTTGCAACTTACTCCTTCTGTTTATGCAGTATAATGAAGTGCAGTCCTTCCACGAGATGCAGCAACCTATGGTTAGAATGGATGAAGTACAGTGCTGCTGTTATATATGTGGGACAGCTAAGCCTCACCTAGGTACTGTGCCCTTAATATTGCCCTCTAGTGTTGAGGAAGGTTTTTTGCAATTATTCTCAAATTCATCTAGTAACCAGTCTGCATGTGAAGAATGGAAGCAAAAATACCCACTCCTCATAAAAACTCCCCGCCCTGGTGCAGGTATACATATCTATCCTGGTAACTATACCTGCCACAGAGGGGGAGATCAAGGAAGATCCCTGGGTAAATTGACTGAAGGATACTGTGCAACTTACAATGAAACAGATACCTCCCTCACACAGAATCAAGTATACTCGATTGGAGATGTATATTGGATCTGTGGGGATGGAAAGATAAGATCTAGACTAGAGGGTTCCTGGAAAGGTGAATGTGCTTTTGCCGAAGCCATCATGAACATACACATCTTCACTGAAAATAAAAAAGACACCAACACACATATACGCAACCGTCGTGCCCTCCCAAAAGGTAGCTTCAACCCACACGTGTATATTGATGCAATAGGGGTCCCAAGAGGGGTCCCTGATGAATTCAAGGCCAGAGGTCAGGTGGCAGCAGGATTTGAATCCATAATTCCCCACATAACAATTAACAAAAATGTAGACTGGATCAACTATAGTTACTATAATCAACAAAGGTTTGTAAACTACACCAGGGATGCGTTACAAGTAGGGATGAGCGAACTCGAACTGTATAGTTCGGGTTCGTACCGAATTTTGGGGTGTCCGTGACACGGACCCGAACCCGGACATTTTCGTAAAAGTCCGGGTTCGGGTTCGGTGTTCGTCGCTTTCTTCGCGCTTTTGTGACGCTTTCTTGGCGCTTTTTGAAAGGCTGCAAAGCAGCCAATCAACAAGCGTCATACTACTTGCCCCAAGAGGCCATCACAGCCATGCCTACTATTGGCATGGCTGTGATTGGCCAGAGCACCATGTGACCCAGCCTCTATTTAAGCTGGAGTCACATAGCGCCGCCCGTCACTCTGCTCTGATTAGCGTAGGGAGAGGTTGCGGCTGCGACAGTAGGGCGAGATTAGGCAGATTAACTCCTCCAAAGGACTTGATTAACTGATCGATCTGCAGCTGTGGATCATTGAGCTGCTGATCCTCAATTGCTCACTGTTTTTAGGCTGCACAGACCGTTTGTCAGTCTCATTTTTCTGGGGTGATCGGCGGCCATTTTGTGTCTTGTGGTGCGCCAGCACAAGCTGCGACCAAGTGCATTTAACCCTCAATGGTGTGGTTGTTTTTTGGCTAAAGCCTACATCAGGGTGAAGCTGTCACACCAAGTGCATTTAACCAGCAATAGTCTGTTCATTTTTTGGCCATATACAAAATCAGGGGCAAGCTGCGCCTGTCACCAAGTGCATTTAACCCTCAATGGTGTGGTTGTTTTTTGGCTAAAGCCTACATCAGGGTGAAGCTGTCACACCAAGTGCATTTAACCAGCAATAGTCTGTTCATTTTTTGGCCATATACAAAATCAGGGGCAAGCTGCGCCTGTCACCAAGTGCATTTAACCCTCAATGGTGTGGTTGTTTTTTGGCTAAAGCCTACATCAGGGTGAAGCTGTCACACCAAGTGCATTTAACCAGCAATAGTCTGTTCATTTTTTGGCCATATACAAAATCAGGGGCAAGCTGCGCCTGTCACCAAGTGCATTTAACCCTCAATGGTGTGGTTGTTTTTTGGCTAAAGCCTACATCAGGGTGAAGCTGTCACACCAAGTGCATTTAACCAGCAATAGTCTGTTCATTTTTTGGCCATATCCCAGTCTAATTCTGTCACTAAATCCATACCGGTCACCCAGCGCCTAAATACTAGGCCTCAAATTTATATCCAGCTAAATCTGTCCCTAGTGCTGTAGCTGGGCGAGTTATTTAGTGTCCGTTCAAGCACATTTCTTGTTCTGGGTTGAAATACAATTCCCAATTTAGCAATTTCATAATTTAGTGGTTCCTGCT
Source organism: Bufo gargarizans (assembly GCF_014858855.1). NCBI lineage: Eukaryota > Metazoa > Chordata > Amphibia > Anura > Bufonidae > Bufo > Bufo gargarizans. Next base: position 100,417,472 of record NC_058087.1, read on the forward strand.
ATATCAGAGCTCTTTGAAATCTATCCCAAAAAGGGTATATAATATTGAAGGTGCACATAGGGTCATTCAGAGTAACTTCACACACACCCGCTACTGTGTATTTCCAAGTCTAATTCTGTCACTAAATCCATACCGGTGACCCAGCGCCTAAATACTAGGCCTCAAATTTAATTCCCTCTAAATCTCTCGTTACCCACCGCTGTACTGTTGTTGCTGGGCAAGATATTTAGTGTCCGTCAAAGCACATTTTTTGTTCTGGGTTGAAGTACAATTCCCAATTTAGCAATTTCATAATTTAGTGGTTTCTGCTATATCAGAGCTATTTGAAATCTATCCCAAAAAGGGTATATAATATTGAAGGTGCACATAGGGTCATTCAGAATAACTTCACACACACCCGCTACTGTGTATTTCCAAGTCTAATTCTGTCACTAAACCCATACCTGTCACCCAGCGCCTAAATACTAGGCCTCAAATTTAAATCCCTCTAAATCTCTCGTTACCGTTGTCCTGTTGTAGCTGGGAAAGTTATTTAGTGCCCGTCAAAGCACATTTTTTGTTCTGGGTTGAAGTACAATTCCCAATTTAGCAATTTCATAATTTAGTGGTTCCTGCTATATCAGAGCTATTTGAAATCTATCCCAAAAAGGGTATATAATATTGAAGGTGCACATAGGGTCATTCAGAATAACTTCACACACACCCGCTACTGTGTATTTCCAAGTCTAATTCTGTCACTAAATCCATACCGGTGACCCAGCGCCTAAATACTAGGCCTCAAATTTAATTCCCTCTAAATCTCTCGTTACCCACCGGTGTACTGTTGTTGCTGGGCAAGATATTTAGTGTCCGTCAAAGCACATTTTTTGTTCTGGGTTGAAGTACAATTCCCAATTTAGCAATTTCATAATTTAGTGGTTTCTGCTATATCAGAGCTATTTGAAATCTATCCCTAAAAGGGTATATAATATTGAAGGTGCACATAGGGTCATTCAGAATAACTTCACACACACCCGCTACTGTGTATTTCCAAGTCTAATTCTGTCACTAAACCCATACCTGTCACCCAGCGCCTAAATACTAGGCCTCAAATTTATATCCAGCTAAATCTGTCCCTAGTGCTGTAGCTGGGCGAGTTATTTAGTGTCCGTTCAAGCACATTTCTTGTTCTGGGTTGAAATACAATTCTCAATTTAGCAATTTCATAATTTAGTGGTTCCTGCTATATCAGAGCTCTTTGAAATCTATCCCAAAAAGGGTATATAATATTGAAGGTGCACATAGGGTCATTCAGAGTAACTTCACACACACCCGCTACTGTGTATTTCCAAGTCTAATTCTGTCACTAAATCCATACCGGTGACCCAGCGCCTAAATACTAGGCCTCAAATTTAATTCCCTCTAAATCTCTCGTTACCCACCGGTGTACTGTTGTTGCTGGGCAAGATATTTAGTGTCCGTCAAAGCACATTTTTTGTTCTGGGTTGAAGTACAATTCCCAATTTAGCAATTTCATAATTTAGTGGTTTCTGCTATATCAGAGCTATTTGAAATCTATCCCTAAAAGGGTATATAATATTGAAGGTGCACATAGGGTCATTCAGAATAACTTCACACACACCCGCTACTGTGTATTTCCAAGTCTAATTCTGTCACTAAACCCATACCTGTCACCCAGCGCCTAAATACTAGGCCTCAAATTTAAATCCCTCTAAATCTCTCGTTACCGTTGTCCTGTTGTAGCTGGGAAAGTTATTTAGTGCCCGTCAAAGCACATTTTTTGTTCTGGGTTGAAGTACAATTCCCAATTTAGCAATTTCATAATTTAGTGGTTCCTGCTATATCAGAGCTATTTGAAATCTATCCCAAAAAGGGTATATAATATTGAAGGTGCACATAGGGTCATTCAGAATAACTTCACACACACGCTTCTGTGCATTTCCAAGTCTAATTCTGTCACTAAATCCATACCGGTGACCCAGCGCCTAAATACTAGGCCTCAAATTTAATTCCCTCTAAATCTCTCGTTACCCACCGCTGTACTGTTGTTGCTGGGCAAGATATTTAGTGTCCGTCAAAGCACATTTTTTGTTCTGGGTTGAAGTACAATTCCCAATTTAGCAATTTCATAATTTAGTGGTTTCTGCTATATCAGAGCTATTTGAAATCTATCCCTAAAAGGGTATATAATATTGAAGGTGCACATAGGGTCATTCAGAATAACTTCACACACACCCGCTACTGTGTATTTCCAAGTCTAATTCTGTCACTAAATCCATACCGGTGACCCAGCGCCTAAATACTAGGCCTCAAATTTAATTCCCTCTAAATCTCTCGTTACCCACCGGTGTACTGTTGTTGCTGGGCAAGATATTTAGTGTCCGTCAAAGCACATTTTTTGTTCTGGGTTGAAGTACAATTCCCAATTTAGCAATTTCATAATTTAGTGGTTTCTGCTATATCAGAGCTATTTGAAATCTATCCCTAAAAGGGTATATAATATTGAAGGTGCACATAGGGTCATTCAGAATAACTTCACACACACACGCTTCTGTGCATTTCCAAGTCTAATTCTGTCACTAAATCCATACCGGTCACCCAGCGCCTAAATACTAGGCCTCAAATTTATATCCCGCTGAATTTGAATACAATACATTGGGCCAAATAATATATTTGTTGTTGTGGTGAACCATAACAATGAGAAAAACATCTAGTAAGGGACGCGGACGTGGACATGGTCGTGGTGGTGTTAGTGGACCCTCTGGTGCTGGGAGAGGACGTGGCCGTTCTGCCACATCCACACGTCCTAGTGTACCAACTACCTCAGGTCCCAGTAGCCGCCAGAATTTACAGCGATATATGGTGGGGCCCAATGCCGTTCTAAGGATGGTAAGGCCTGAGCAGGTACAGGCATTAGTCAATTGGGTGGCCGACAGTGGATCCAGCACGTTCACATTATCTCCCACCCAGTCTTCTGCAGAAAGCGCACAGATGGCGCCTGAAAACCAACCCCATCAGTCTGTCACATCACCCCCATGCATACCAGGGAAACTGTCTCAGCCTCAAGTTATGCAGCAGTCTCTTATGCTGTTTGAAGACTCCGCTGGCAGGGTTTCCCAAGGGCATCCACCTAGCCCTTCCCCAGCGGTGAAAGACATAGAATGCACTGACGCACAACCACTTATGTTTCCTGATGATGAGGACATGGGAATACCACCTCAGCATGTCTCTGATGATGACGAAACACAGGTGCCAACTGCTGCGTCTTTCTGCAGTGTGCAGACTGAACAGGAGGTCAGGGATCAAGACTGGGTGGAAGACGATGCAGGGGACGATGAGGTCCTAGACCCCACATGGAATGAAGGTCGTGCCACTGACTTTCACAGTTCGGAGGAAGAGGCAGTGGTGAGACCGAGCCAACAGCGTAGCAAAAGAGGGAGCAGTGGGCAAAAGCAGAACACCCGCCGCCAAGAGACTCCGCCTGCTACTGACCGCCGCCATCTGGGACCGAGCACCCCAAAGGCAGCTTCAAGGAGTTCCCTGGCATGGCACTTCTTCAAACAATGTGCTGACGACAAGACCCGAGTGGTTTGCACGCTGTGCCATCAGAGCCTGAAGCGAGGCATTAACGTTCTGAACCTGAGCACAACCTGCATGACCAGGCACCTGCATGCAAAGCATGAACTGCAGTGGAGTAAACACCTTAAAACCAAGGAAGTCACTCAGGCTCCCCCTGCTACCTCTTCTGCTGCTGCCGCCTCGGCCTATTCTGCTGCTGCCGCCTCGGCCTCTTCCTCCGCCTCTGGAGGAACGTTGGCACCTGCCGCCCAGCAAACAGGGGATGTACCACCAACACCACCACCACCACCTCCGTCACCAAGCGTCTCAACCATGTCACACGCCAGCGTTCAGCTCTCCATCTCACAAACATTTGATAGAAAGCGTAAATTCCCACCTAGCCACCCTCGATCCCTGGCCCTGAATGCCAGCATTTCTAAACTACTGGCCTATGAAATGCTGTCATTTAGGCTGGTGGACACAGACAGCTTCAAACAGCTCATGTCGCTTGCTGTCCCACAGTATGTTGTTCCCAGCCGGCACTACTTCTCCAAGAGAGCCGTGCCTTCCCTGCACAACCAAGTATCCGATAAAATCAAGTGTGCACTGCGCAACGCCATCTGTAGCAAGGTCCACCTAACCACAGATACGTGGACCAGTAAGCACGGCCAGGGACGCTATATCTCCCTAACTGCACACTGGGTAAATGTAGTGGCAGCTGGGCCCCAGGCGGAGAGCTGTTTGGCGCACGTCCTTCCGCCGCCAAGGATCGCAGGGCAACATTCTTTGCCTCCTGTTGCCACCTCCTCCTTCTCGGCTTCCTCCTCCTCTTCTTCCACCTGCTCATCCAGTCAGCCACACACCTTCACCACCAACTTCAGCACAGCCCGGGGTAAACGTCAGCAGGCCATTCTGAAACTCATATGTTTGGGGGACAGGCCCCACACCGCACAGGAGTTGTGGCGGGGTATAGAACAACAGACCGACGAGTGGTTGCTGCCGGTGAGCCTCAAGCCCGGCCTGGTGGTGTGTGATAATGGGCGAAATCTCGTTGCAGCTCTGGGACTAGCCAATTTGACGCACATCCCTTGCTTGGCGCATGTGCTGAATTTGGTGGTGCAGAAGTTCATTCACAACTACCCCGACATGTCAGAGCTGCTGCATAAAGTGCGGGCCGTCTGTTCGCGCTTCCGGCGTTCACATCCTGCTGCTGCTCGCCTGTCTGCGCTACAGCGTAACTTCGGCCTTCCCGCTCACCGCCTCATATGCGACGTGCCCACCAGGTGGAACTCCACCTTGCACATGCTGGACAGACTGTGCGAGCAGCAGCAGGCCATAGTGGAGTTTCAGCTGCAGCACGCACGGGTCAGTCGCACTACAGAACAGCACCACTTCACCACCAATGACTGGGCCTCCATGCGAGACCTGTGTGCCCTGTTGCGCTGTTTCGAGTACTCCACCAACATGGCCAGTGGCGATGACACCGTTATCAGCGTTACAATACCACTTCTATGTCTCCTTGAGAAAACACTTAGGGCGATGATGGAAGAGGAGGTGGCCCAGGAGGAGGAGGAGGAGGAGGAGGAAGAGGGGTCATTTTTAGCACTTTCAGGCCAGTCTCTTCGAAGTGACTCAGAGGGAGGTTTTTGGCAACAGCAGAGGCCAGGTACAAATGTGGCCAGCCAGGGCCCACTACTGGAGGACGAGGAGGACGAGGATGAGGAGGAGGTGGAGGAGGATGAGGATGAAGCATGGTCACAGCGGGGTGGCACCCAACGCAGCTCGGGTCCATCACTGGTGCGTGGCTGGGGGGAAAGGCAGGACGATGACGATACGCCTCCCACAGAGGACAGCTTGTCCTTATCCCTGGGCAGCCTGGCACACATGAGCGACTACATGCTGCAGTGCCTGCGCAACGACAGCAGAGTTGCCCACATTTTAACCTGTGCGGACTACTGGGTTGCCACCCTGCTGGATCCACGCTACAAAGACAATGTGCCCACCTTACTTCCTGCACTGGAGCGTGATAGGAAGATGCGCGAGTACAAGCGCACGTTGGTAGACGCGCTACTGAGAGCATTCCCAAATGTCACAGGGGAACAAGTGGAAGCCCAAGGCCAAGGCAGAGGAGGAGCAAGAGGTCGCCAAGGCAGCTGTGTCACGGCCAGCTCCTCTGAGGGCAGGGTTAGCATGGCAGAGATGTGGAAAACTTTTGTCAACACGCCACAGCTAACTGCACCACCACCTGATACGCAACGTGTTAGCAGGAGGCAACATTTCACTAACATGGTGGAACAGTACGTGTGCACACCCCTCCACGTACTGACTGATGGTTCGGCCCCATTCAACTTCTGGGTCTCTAAATTGTCCACGTGGCCAGAGCTAGCCTTTTATGCCTTGGAGGTGCTGGCCTGCCCGGCAGCCAGCGTTTTGTCTGAACGTGTATTCAGCACGGCAGGGGGCGTCATTACAGACAAACGCAGCCGCCTGTCTACAGCCAATGTGGACAAGCTGACGTTCATAAAAATGAACCAGGCATGGATCCCACAGGACCTGTCCGTCCCTTGTCCAGATTAGACATTAACTACCTCCCCATAACCATATATTATTGGACTCCAGGGCACTTCCTCATTCAATCCTATTTTTATTTTCATTTTACCATTATATTGCGAGGCTACCCAAAGTTGAATGAACCTCTCCTCTGCCTGTGTGCTTGGCCTAAATATATGCCAATGGACTGTTGCAGTGGTGGGCTGACGTGAAGCCTCATTCTCTGCTATGACATGCAGACTGATTCTCTGCTGACATGAAGCCAGATCCTCTGTTACGGGAGCCCTCTCCTCTGCCTGGGTGCTGGGCCTAAATTTATGACAATGGACTGTTGCAGTGGTGGGTGACGTGAAGCCTGATTCTCTGCTATGATATGAAGACTGATTCTCTGCTGACATGAAGCCAGATTGTCTGTTACGGGACCTTTCTCCTCTGCCTGGGTTCTGGGCCTAAATTTATGAAAATTGACTGTTGCAGTGGTGGGTGACGTGAAGCCTGATTCTCTGCTATGATATGAAGACTGATTCTCTGCTGACATGAAGCCAGATTGTCTGTTACGGGACCTTTCTCCTCTGCCTGGGTTCTGGGCCTAAATTTATGAAAATGGACTCTTACAGTGGTGGGTGACGTGAAGCCTGATTCTCTGCTATGATATGAAGACTGATTCTCTGCTGACATGAAGCCAGATTCTCTGTTACGGGACCTCTCTCCTCTGCCTGGGTGCTGGGCCTAAATTTATGACAATGGACTGTTGCAGTGGTGGCTGACGTGAAGCCTGATTCTCTGCTATGACATGCAGACTGATTCTCTGCTGTCATGAAGCCAGATTGTCTGTTACGGGACCTCTCTGCTCTGCCTGTGTGCTAGGCCTAAATATATGCCAATGGACTGTTGCAGTGGTGGCTGACGTGAAGCCTCATTCTCTGCTATGACATGCAGACTAATTCTCTGCTGACATGAAGCCAGATTGTCTGTTACGGGACCTCTCTCCTCTGCCTGGGTGCTGGGCCTAAATTTATGACAATGGACTGTTGCAGTGGTGGCTGACGTGAAGCCTGATTCTCTGCTATGACATGCAGACTAATTCTCTGCTGACATGAAGCCAGATTGTCTGTTACGGGACCTCTCTCCTCTGCCTGGGTGCTGGGCCTAAATATATGCCAATGGACTGTTGCAGTGGTGGCTGACGTGAAGCCTCATTCTCTGCTATGACATGCAGACTAATTCTCTGCTGTCATGAAGCCAGATTGTCTGTTACGGGACCTCTCTGCTCTGCCTGTGTGCTAGGCCTAAATATATGCCAATGGACTGTTGCAGTGGTGGGTGACGTGAAGCCTCATTCTCTGCTATGACATGCAGACTGATTCTCTGCTGACATGAAGCCAGATTGTCTGTTACGGGACCTCTCTGCTCTGCCTGTGTGCTAGGCCTAAATATATGCCAATGGACTGTTGCAGTGGTGGGTGACGTGAAGCCTTATTCTCTGCTATGACATGCAGACTGATTCTCTGCTGACATGAAGCCAGATTCTCTGTTACGGGACCTCTCTCCTCTGCCTGTGTGTGTGCTGGGCCTAAATATATGCCAATGGACTGTTGCAGTGGTGGCTGACGTGAAGCCTCATTCTCTGCTATGACATGCAGACTAATTCTCTGCTGACATGAAGACAGATTCTCTGTTACGGGACCTCCCTCCTCTGCCTGGGTGCTGGGCCTAAATATATGCCAATGGACTGTTGCAGTGGTGGCTGACGTGAAGCCTCATTCTCTGCTATGACATGCAGACTGATTCTCTGCTGACATGAAGCCAGATTCTCTGTTACGGGACCTCTCTCCTCTGCCTGTGTGTGTGCTGGGCCTAAATATATGCCAATGGACTGTTGCAGTGGTGGCTGACGTGAAGCCTCATTCTCTGCTATGACATGCAGACTGATTCTCTGCTGACATGAAGCCAGATTCTCTGTTACGGGACCTCTCTCCTCTGCCTGTGTGTGTGCTGGGCCTAAATATATGCCAATGGACTGTTGCAGTGGTGGCTGACGTGAAGCCTCATTCTCTGCTATGACATGCAGACTAATTCTCTGCTGACATGAAGACAGATTCTCTGTTACGGGACCTCCCTCCTCTGCCTGGGTGCTGGGCCTAAATATATGCCAATGGACTGTTGCAGTGGTGGCTGACGTGAAGCCTCATTCTCTGCTATGACATGCAGACTAATTCTCTGCTGACATGAAGACAGATTCTCTGTTACGGGACCTCTCTCCTCTGCCTGGGTGCCGGGGCCTAAATATCTGAGAATGGACTGTTCCAGTGGTGGGTGACGGGAAGCCAGATTCTCTGCTATGGAACCTCTCTCCAATTGATTTTGGTTAATTTTTATTTATTTAATTTTTATTTTAATTCATTTCCCTATCCACATTTGTTTGCAGGGGATTTACCTACATGTTGCTGCCTTTTGCAGCCCTCTAGCTCTTTCCTGGGCTGTTTTACAGCCTTTTTAGTGCCGAAAAGTTCGGGTCCCCATTGACTTCAATGGGGTTCGGGTTCGGGACGAAGTTCGGATCGGGTTCGGATCCCGAACCCGAACATTTCCGGGATGTTCGGCCGAACTTCTCGAACCCGAACATCCAGGTGTTCGCTCAACTCTAGTTACAAGGTGTAGCAGAACAGTTACAGGCAGATTCCATTATGACATTTCAAAACCGCATGGTACTCGATATGATACTTGCAGAAAGAGGTGGTGTCTGTAAGGTATTGACGGACCCCTCATCCTGCTGCACATTCATACCCAACAACACCGGCCCTAATGGTAAGGTCACACTGGCAATAAAGAAACTCGAGGATTTATCAATCGAGCTCAAAAGAAACTCAGGTATCGATAACCCTTGGGATCAGTATTTTGGCTGGTTCACTACCTGGAAACAGGCACTTGTACAGTTGGGAATCATTATCCTGATAATTATTATAGTAATAGCAATAGTTGATCAAAATCCAGCCTAATGGATATAATTAAATATAATGGGTTGAAGGGAACAATTTCAAGTCCAGCTACAGTATAACCCTTAATAGTAAATAATCTTTATTAATTCATATAACGCACAGTAAGTCCTATCATGTCCATGCACAAGGTGTCCACAAATATAATCAAAGGGGGGGTATATGACCCTAGTAATGATACTCAAGCTAGGCCCTGTTCCCAGGGGCGACTCCTAATGGTGGAGACCCCCCGTCCTCGAACCTTGCTGACAACTCCTAGTTCGCCCTATAGTGTGCGGGCTGGTAATAACCGTATTGGTGGACTGTATTGGGCATGGACAGAAAGGATTTCCCTAAATGCACAGTGTATACTACCCTATCAGTAGGGATACCAAAAGGTACACGGTGCAACTGACTACAAAACAAAACAAAAAACGACACCTAAGAGGATACCTAGTAGAGACACAGACGTATCTGTGCTCAAAACCCCAGTTGCAACATTGTCATGGTCTTACCTTCGTTTGACATGTGCTGGCGGCCATCTTGGTTTCTGGGTTTCTTGTAGCCTCCCACCCTGCGGCTTTTCCTTCCCACTGGGAGGAGCTGGATGCCTAGCTCATATATATATATAGAAGGTCTGTGGCTTCAGTTCCTTGCTTGGTCCTCCTGTGTTCACATGCTTCTAAGACTGCTGCTGCTTCTGGTTCCTGATCCTGGCCTCGTCTGACTACCCCGTTGGTTCCTGATCCTGGCTTCGTCTGACTACCCCGTTGGTTCCTGATCCTGGCTTCGTCTGACTACCCCGTTGGTTTCTGATCCTGGCTTCGTCTGACCACCCTCCTGGTTCCTGACCTCTGTCTACGCAAGACCCTGCTTCGGTTTAGCCATCCGTTTGGACTTTTACTACGGCTTGATTTCCAATAAAGCCTTCTTATTTCCACTCATCTCTGTTGTACGTCTGGTTCATGGTTCCATGACATTAGGACCAAGCCATGAATTCTGACGGTACAGGGCCATCTTCGCTACCTACGCTGGTTGCCAGACTTGATCAGCAGGATCACCTGTTGGGTCGGTTCGCTGTGGCGTTGCAAACCCTGCTTGAACGCACGGCTCATTTCGCTTCCGTTGCCGATGGGTCGGTTGTCGCTCCTGGGCCCGCTCCTACTGCCGCTCCGGTTGTTGCGCCAGAGTCTACCCGACACCTGTTGCTGCGCCTGCGGTGTCTCGGGGTATGACCGGTTCTGCCCCCCTTCCACAGCGCTTTGGGGGAGAGCCAACTCAGTGCCGAGGTTTCCTTAACCAGGTGGGCATTTATTTCGAGTTGCTGCCACATGCCTTTCCTACTGAGAGATCAAAGGTGGGCTTCTTGATCTCGCTGCTCTCGGACAAGGCCTTGGCCTGGGCCAGCCCTTTATGGGAGAACAACAATCCGGTGGTTGCCGAGTTTTCCGGTTTTGTTGCTTCTCTTCGGAAGGTATTCGATGTGCCGGCTCGTGCTGCCTCTGCTGCGAAGCTCCTTATGTCCATCAGACAGGGTTCACGATCCGTAGCTGAATACGCCATTGAGTTTCGTACCCTGGCAGCAGAGGTGGGCTGGAATAATGAGGCTCTGGTCGCTGCTTTCTCTCATGGTATCTCGGATGCCTTGAAGGATGAGGTTGCAGCTAAGGACCTACCAGTGGAGCTCGAGTCTCTTATTTCTTTCCTGATTTTGATTGACACCAGACTCAGGGAGAGACCTTCCTTTAAGGAGAGCCTGCGGAGGTCTCCTAACAGATTGGCGCCTACGTTTGCTGTCCCACCCGTGCCTCCCTCTCCTCCCACGCCTCCTGGGGATGACTTGTCTGGGGGTGAACCCATGCAGCGGGGGTTTGCTCGCCTGTCCGAGGGGGAGAGGGCACTCCGGAGACGCGAGGGCCGATGCATGTACTGTGGTCTCGGTGGGCATTTTCGGTTGGCATGTCCGAACCATCCGGGAGAACGCTCGCACCTGAGGTCCTGTCGGGGGCAGATCTTGGGTGGAGTCTCCTCGTCCCCGGTTTCCCGTGTTGACAAACCACTGATCACGGTTGTCCTCTCCTGGGTCGGGGGCTCGGTGACGACCCAGGCGTTGGTGGACTCTGGTGCTGGAGGTTTGTTCATTGATAGAGTGTTCGTTGCCGCCAATTCCATTCCTCTGCAGCCTCGAGGTTCCCCACTGGCTCTTGAGGCGATAGACGGCAGACCCCTTCTGCCGCCACACGTGACTCATGAGACCCTTCCAGTGGGGATAGCCATTGGTGCCGTTCACAGAGAGTCGGTCTGTCTCCAGGTTATTTCGTCTCCACACTACTCGGTGGTCTTGGGGTACCCCTGGCTCCAGAAGCATAACCCGACTTTCGATTGGAGATCGGCCGAGATCCTCTCGTGGTCACCGCAGTGTGGGGTTAGTTGCATCCATGGGCCTGTCAAGTTGCTGTGTACTTCCTCGGACTCTCTGTTGCCTCCTGAATACGAAGAGTACCGGGATGTATTCGATAAGGTGCGCGCGGTTGCCCTACCTCCGCACCGCCCATACGATTGTGCCATAGAGTTACAATCCGGTGCCGTTCCTCCTCGTGGCAAAGTCTATCCACTGTCGGTAGCGGAGAATGAGGCCATGGAGGAGTACGTGAGGGAGGCGCTTTCACGCGGACACATTCGCAAATCCTCGTCCCCGGCAGGGGCTGGATTTTTCTTTGTGAAAAAGAAGGGCGGTGAGTTGAGGCCTTGCATTGATTACAGGGGTCTCAATCGCATCACGATCAAGAAAGCTTACCCGATACCCTTGATTTCCGAGCTGTTCGATCACCTCAAAGGGGCCACGGTCTTTACCAAACTCGACCTGAGGGCGGCATATAACCTGGTAAGGATCAAGGCGGGCGATGAGTGGAAGACCGCGTTTAACACCAGGACCGGTCATTATGAATCCTTGGTTATGCCCTTTGGGTTGTGCAATGCGCCCGCAGTCTTCCAGGAATTCATCAACGATGTTTTCCGTGACCTGTTGCAGCAGTGTGTGGTGGTCTATTTGGATGACATCTTGGTATATTCTGAATCCATGGAGGCCCACATTATGGATGTCAGACGAGTGTTGCAACGGTTACGAGAGAACAGGCTGTTCGGTAAGCTTGAGAAATGCGAATTTCACCGATCCCAGGTAACCTTCTTAGGTTACATCATTTCCGCTGAGGGGTTCTCCATGGATCCTGAGAAGGTTTCGGCTGTCTTACAGTGGCCCCAGCCCAGTGGTCTCCGTGCCCTGCAGCGCTTTTTGGGCTTTGCCAATTATTATCGGAAGTTCATCGGGGACTTTTCCATGCTAGTCAAGCCTCTCACGGATCTGACCAGGAAGGGCAGTAATTTCCAGGTCTGGCCGCTCTAGGCCATCCGAGCTTTTGAGGCTCTAAAGTCCGCCTTTGTGTCGGCTCCGATTCTGTCGCATCCAAACCCTGGGTTGCCCTTTGTCCTCGAGGTGGACGCGTCTGAGACGGGAGTAGGCGCCCTTCTGTCTCAGCGTAGAACACCAGAGGGTCCTCTGCTTCTTTGTGGGTTTTACTCCCGGAAACTGTCTTCCGCGGAGTGCAACTATCAGATTGGTGACAGGGAGTTATTGGCCATCGTGCAGGCCCTTAAAGAATGGAGGCACTTGCTCGAGGGCTCGGTGGTTCCGGTTCTCATCCTGACGGACCACAAGAATCTGACCTACCTTTCTGAGGCCAAGAGATTGACACCACGTCAGGCCAGATGGGCTCTGTTCTTGTCACGTTTTAATTACGTGGTCTCCTACCTACCCGGTTCCAAGAACATCAGAGCGGATGCCTTATCACGGCAGTACTCCGAGCTGTCCGGGGAGGAGTCGATTCCGACTTCGGTCATACCTCCGAATCAGATCCTGGCCGCCATTCGCACCAGCCTTACCTCTCCCCTGGGTGAGCAGATTTTGGCGGCTCAATCTGGTGCTCCCTCTGGGAGACCCAACGGCAGGTGTTTTGTGCCTGAGGAGTTGCGCACTCGGTTGTTGCGAACCTACCATAACTCCAAGGCCGCGGGGCATCCTGGAAAGAACCAGCTGTCCTGGGCTGTTTCACGTCTGTTCTGGTGGTCTTCTCTACGTTCCGACATCGCCGCATATGTAGCGGCATGCTCCGTTTGTGCCCAGAGTAAGTCCCCTCGGCACCTTCCGTTGGGCCTTTTGAAACCCATAGCCACCGGGGAGCGCCCATGGTCACACCTGGGGATAGATTTCATTGTGGACCTCCCTGCATCCCGAGGCCATACGGTCATTCTCATGATTGTGGACCGGTTTTCCAAAATGTGCCACTGTGTTCCTCTCAAGAAGTTACCCTCTGCACAAGAGTTGGCCACGATTTTCGCCAGGGAGGTCTTCCGGTTGCACGGTTTGCCCAAGGAGATTGTGTCGGATCGGGGGAGTCAGTTTGTGTCCAGGTTCTGGCGCGCCTTTTGCTCCCAGTTGGGGATTCATCTCTCTTTCTCCTCGGCCTACCACCCTCAGTCCAATGGGGCCGCAGAACGATCTAATCAGGCCTTGGAGCAATTCCTTCGTTGCTATGTCTCCGATCACCAAGACAATTGGGTTGACCTCCTGCCTTGGGCTGAGTTTGCCAGGAACACGGCGGTGAACTCTTCCTCTGGGACGTCTCCCTTTATGGCCAATTATGGGTTCCAACCTGCCGTGTTACCGGAGGTATTCTCTCCCCAGGATACTCCGGCTGTGGAGGATCACCTTTCCGTCCTACGTGCTTCTTGGGTACAGATCCAGAGGTCCCTTGAGGTCTCTGCGCAGCGCCAGAGACTCCAGGCTGATCGCAGACGAGCGCCCGCTCCTTCCTACCAGGTCAGAGACCGTGTATGGTTGTCCACCCGCAACCTCAACCTTCGAGTGCCCACTCCCAAGCTGGCTCCTCGCTTTGTTGGTCCCTTCCGAGTGCTTCGCAGGGTAAACCCGGTAGCCTATGCCCTTGCGCTTCCTCCTGGCATGCGGATCTCCAACGTGTTTCATGTCTCCCTGTTGAAGCCGTTGGTGTGTAATCGTTTCACTTCCTCGGTTCCTCGGCCCCGTCCGGTCCAAGTGGGCAATCGTGAGGAATATGAGGTGAGCAATATCCTGGACTCACGCCTGGTCCGCGGTCGGTTGCAGTTTTTGGTCCATTGGCGTGGTTATGGTCCAGAGGAGCGTTCCTGGGTTCCCTCCGCAGATGTCCATGCTCCTGCTTTGCTCCGAGCCTTCCACGCACGCTTCCCTCAGAAACCGTTCCTTACTCCGCGGAGGAGGGGCCCTTGAGGGGGAGGTACTGTCATGGTCTTACCTTCGTTTGACATGTGCTGGTGGCCATCTTGGTTTCTGGGTTTCTTGTAGCCTCCCACCCTGCGGCTTCTCCTTCCCACTGGGAGGAGCTGGATGCCTAGCTCATATATATAGAAGGTCTGTGGCTTCAGTTCCTTGCTTGGTCCTCCTGTGTTCACATGCTTCTAAGACTGCTGCTGCTTCTGGTTCCTGATCCTGGCCTCGTCTGACTACCCCGTTGGTTCCTGATCCTGGCTTCGTCTGACTACCCCGTTGGTTCCTGATCCTGGCTTCGTCTGACTACCCCGTTGGTTCCTGATCCTGGCTTCGTCTGACCACCCTCCTGGTTCCTGACCTCTGTCTACGCAAGACCCTGCTTCGGTTTAGCCATCCGTTTGGACTTTTGCTATGGCTTGATTTCCAATAAAGCCTTCTTATTTCCACTCATCTCTGTTGTACGTCTGGTTCATGGTTCCATGACAAACATGTATCATACCATGTGTAAGGAAACTGATAATGAAAGGAGTATCAAATATGTAATTTTATGAGACTCTGCTACCTAATCCTGAAGACAACTCACATGAAGGATATAGAAAATATCTGGCGGTATACAGGGAAAAGGAAAAGGGTAAGAACCATATTATCTAAGAAATTTGGTTCTAAGAGGGGATTGAAGGGAAATATGACTCCAGACTCCATCTTGTCATCTCTTACATGTACAGAATTGTTATAACATCTCACCCACGCACTGTTATGTGCATTCTTATATCACATCCCCTCCGCTCTGAGTTAGGTTCACTTATCTGTCTCAGGACAGATTCTGGGAATCTCCCAGAACTAGAACAAATGTTCTTACTCATTCAGGGTCATTCGGCACAACTGCGTACATTCTTATATGCGACGTATTACATACCCATAAAAAAATGTTACGGTAGTATCTGTGTGACCACCAATGTTTATCTTTTAGGATTCTGTTCATGCGTTCCACAATGCCGGAGCTTTGTGGGTGGTATGGGATATGGAATTTCCATTTAACCTTAAGGAGTCTTGTCAGCTCCTTGTTTACCATTGAGGTGGAAGCTGGCCCTTGGTCAGATTCAATTACCAATGGACAGCCCCACCTTGGAATGATGTCATGTGTCAGTATCCTTGCTACTGTTTTGGCATCTTCTTATCTTGTAGGGTAGACCTCTGGCCATCTTGAGAACATGTCAACTATGACCAAGGTGTTTTCTTGTTTACCTTTCTGTCTAGGTATGTGTGTGAAGTCTATCTGCAGATGTGGCCGTGTCAATGGCCGTCATGTGTCCCTCTGGCAGCTCCACTGCCACAGGGGTCAAAGAATGAGAAGACATGGTAGTATTTGAATCTTTCTCCACCACTTCCAACTCCAAAAAGATTTTCTTTATCAGCAAAGCCCTTGGTGTCAACTTTACAACCTAAAACACTAATTAGCCAATTGGATTGTAACATGCTTTACCAAACAGTGACTTATATATCCTAATAGTATGCATCTGGACGCAATTAGTATAGTCCAGGTGGGAAAGCCAAAACAGAGGAATGCCTTTGTCTAGATGCAGTACATGATGTCTCCTCTGTAGCCATCTAGCTCATGGGGGTCATTTATTAAGACTAGCTGTTTATACGCCAGTCTTAATTCCCATGCACTTGCAGCTGATGCTCCCAAGTTTTGTAAAGATGCAGGGCTTTACATAATTTTGACACTTGGTTCCGCCGACAGTGCGACATGGTATAAACTACTATAGCTTCCTTGCTGGCATAGTTTAACCCCTTAGTGACCACCAATACACCTTTTTACAGCGGTCACCTTAG
This sequence comes from Bufo gargarizans, assembly GCF_014858855.1. Lineage (NCBI taxonomy): Eukaryota > Metazoa > Chordata > Amphibia > Anura > Bufonidae > Bufo > Bufo gargarizans. The sequence continues at coordinate 100,433,714 of NC_058087.1, forward strand.
GCTTTATTGGTCACCCATGAAGTGCGAGCCCGCCACATGTAAGCGGTGACAGAGGGAGTAGACTGCCTTTGTCTCCCATTGGCACCCTGCAAATGTGATTGCAGGGTGCCGATGTGTGTAAAGGCTCGCGGCTCGCTGGGGCATGCCTTGAGTGTTTTCCAGCAGGCTGCGCCCAAAAAAAAGTTGTTGTTTTTTTTTCATTGAAAATACGCTTTACAATTTAAAGAATTCCAAAAAGAAAGGCAGAATTACTCATTTATTCTTAGTCGTAACAAAAATGAACTTAATAACAACCGATTAAAAAGCATAATTTAACGCAAAATGATACCATTGAAAACTACTAGTCGTCCTGAAAAAATAGAACCCTCACACAACTACATAGAAAGAAAAAAAAAAAAGTTATGGTTCTTGGGAAGTGGAGATGCAAAAAGATTTTCTTTAAAAAAAAAAAGGTTTTATTGCACAAAAGTAGTAAAACGTAAAAAAGAAAACTATGTATTTGGTATTGCTGTAATCATACTGACACAGAGAATAAAGATATTTTGTTATTTATACCAACAAATGAACACCATAAAATGTATTATGTAAAAACTCTGTGGCAGTATTGCTGTGTTTTCCCATCTCCCTCCTAGAAATAGTTAATAAAAGTTAATCAGAAAGTTACGTGTACCCTAAAATGAAACCCTAAAATAAAACTGCAACTTGTCCCATAAAAAAAAACAAGCCCCCATACAGCTACAGATAGACGGAAAAATAAAAAAGTTATAGCTCTTTGAAGGTGACGACCAAAAAAGGAAGAAAAATGCTTGGTCAGTAAGGCCCAAAACAGGCTGCTCACTAAAGGGTTAAGACCCATTTTCTTTCCATGATGGCCACTGAGGAAGGGGTTAGATAAGCTCTGAAAAGTGTCTGGTTGCAATAAGAATATTTGCAGAATCCAGGACCCCATTAAAGAACCCATTATTCTGTTGAAGAAATACTGCTTATGCTGGAGAAGTAGGGAAATAGTGGAGCGCTCCTAGGACATTATGACTATGAAAACTCAGTTTGAACACAGCCCGCTACAACACGTGCAACGCTGAGATCGAGTTACGGCGCACATGAGTTACAGCGATCCAGCGAGCACTATCCCGGTACAGACAACACCCATACCCAGTACAGGGATGCAGAGGTAAAGGTGAGCGCAATTGTCACCACATTGGACGCCACGGTCGGTGAACAGCTAACCACCAACAGTGAGTACATGCCACTTTACTACCATTAAGAACATATTGTTAAAGAGGAATTGCTAATAACCAGAATGCAAATGGAGAAAACAATCTAAAGGGACATTCACATTTGTGGCAGAGTGATCAGGCAAGCAGTTCAATCGCCGGAACTGCCTGCCGAATCCGGCAATCTGCATGTGAACAGACAGCATTTGTAGATAAATCCGGGTGCAGATTTGTCTCACAAATGCATTGCAAGAACGGATCCGTCTATTCATTTGTCAAACAGACGAACAGATCTGTTTCAATTTTTTTCCCACACTTTTGCGGTATTTATAATGCCAGATCCGGCACTAATACATTCCCATGGAAAAAAAATGCCAGATCCGGCATTCAGGCATGTGTTCCGTTTTTTGGGCCGGAGATAAAACTGCAGCATGCTGTGGTATTATCTCCGTCCTGAACAGTCATAAAGACTGAACTGAAGACATCCTGATGCATCATGAACGGAATGCTCTCTATTCAGAATGCATCGGGATAAAACTGACCAGTTCTTTTATATAGAGCCCCTAGGACGGAACTCTATGCCGGAAAAGAAAAGCGCTGACGGTGCTGGTATCCTACAGTTTGAACATTATACTTTTCCCCAAGGTGTTAAATGTGATTTCATACAGAACAACAGATACCTTACATAATAATAATGTACAAACAAATTTAAAAAGACAAATTTAGCTCTGTTGAATCTGTATACATCAATAAAATGTTTAGAATAGTTGAATTTTAAAAAAGAAAACGAAAGACTGTTCACAAGTTCAACATAATGTTTTGCCAGTATCTGCAATGCCAAAAGCATGTACATCATTAATCAACACCCTATTTTCTCACACTTTTAGATTTGGAGAATGTTTAGCAACATTTTTCCACTGAAACATAGATGGTGACTAGTTTATAATATTTTCTTTGTCATGGTGAAAACAGGTGTGATTGAGTCATTATATAACTTGACATCCTTGAATTTATTTGAAACAGGAAATTAAAGAATATAAAAAATGTTACTGATATTTTGAAATAGATATATAATTATATGATAACAATTATAAAGATTACTTTGACAATAGCACTAGGGCCAGTAATCATTTACTTAATTAAATGTTAAAGGGGATATCAGAGATCAATAAAAAACTTGAACGTCTTTCAATGACATTATACTCACCCATTTTTCCAAAGCCAATCTCTGTGGCACTCATCCAGCCCAGTCCTATAGACGTCACGTAACCACCGCAGGCAATCACTGTCTTTAGTGGTCTAACCGTGATTGGCTGCAGCAGTGACATGCTGTACACCTGCGCATCACCCTGCAGGAAATGGTTTTAGTGATGTGCAGGTGTATGGCAAGTAAATGCTGTAGCCAATCACTGTCCTCATCATTAGACTTAGCAGAATGACTGGCTACAGTTGTCATGTGCTATGTATATTCATCACTGCTGCTGTTTATAAACAAGAAGCGGGAGCGGGACAGGAAGAGCGATTCAGAGAGCAGAGATGAAGAAAGCAGTAAGTATAACATGATTTTTTATTTATTTTAGGCTGTTAGTAGGCTTGTACTTAGTATAGTAAATAATACTAGTAATAGTATCACCTGCATATACAAAATACCATGCCAGCAGTTTTTGGTCAGTTCAGTGGTTCACTGGTTAGACCTTTGAGCTTGCAGCATTTGGTTAAAAGCAAACCAAAGATAATATCTGCATGGAGTTTTAATCTTATTCAATTGTTTGTGTGGCTTCCCTTCCCCCACACTCCAAAATCATACTGGTAAATGAATTGGTAAGTTAGTTGGCTTGCTATCAAAAAAAATTGGCACAGAAAATAATGCACTAAAACAATTGATGCAAACATAATATATGGACTAAGCCCTCACTCTAATGACAAAATCTGAGACTCTTAGCCAATATATTTTAATAAAAACACATCTGTGCCCACCTACGCGCACCACGCTGGTCTCAGTCAGAGAAGTCCTACTCTAAACCTACCTATGGCATTCGGCATCTACACTCACCTAAAGAATTATTAGGAACACCTGTTCTATTTCTCATTAATGCGATTATCTAGTCAACCAATCACATGACAGTTACTTCAATGCATGTAGGGTTGTGGTCCTGGTCAAGACAATTTCCTAAACTCCAAACTGAATGTCAGAATGGGAAAGAAAGGTGGGCTACAACAGCAGAAGACCCCACTGGGTACCACTCATCTCCACTACAAATAGGAAAAAGAGGCTACAATTTGCACGAGCTCACCAAAATTGGACTGTTGAAGACTGGAAAAATGTTGCCTCGTCTGATGAGTCTCGATTTCCGTTGAGACATTCAAATAGTAGAGTCCGAATTTGGAGCAAACAGAATGAGAACATGTATCCATCATGCCTTGTTACCACTGTGCAGGCTGGTGGTGGTGTAATGGTGTGGGGGATGTTTTCTGGGCACACTTTAGGCCCCTTAGTGCCAATAGGCCATCGTTTAAATGCCACGGGCTACCTGAGCATTGTTTCTGACCATGTCCATCCCTTCATGACCACCATGTACCCATGCTCTGATGGCTACTTCCAGCAGGATAATGCACCGTGTCACAAAGCTCGAACCATTTCAAATTGGTTTCTTGAACATGACAATGAGTTCACTGTACTAAAATGGCCCCCACAGTCTCCAGATCTCAACCCAATAGGGCATCTTTGGGATGTGGTGGAATGGGAGCTTCGTGCCCTGGATGCGCATCCCTCAAATCTCCATCAACTGCAAGATACTATCCTATCAATATGGGCCAACATTTCTAAAGAATGCTATTAGCACCTTGTTGAATCAATGCCATGTAGAATTAAGGCAGTTCTGAAGGCAAAAGGGGTCCAACACCGTATTAGTATAGTGTTCCTAATAATTCTTTAGGTGAGTGTATATTTAGGAGAGTAGACCCTGCACATATCGTGTGTTGCTCCTAGTTACCTCTGTGTGCACCAAGCAACCAATAAGAGCACACACTGCTACATGTACCACCTTAATCAAGGTTGCCTATTAGATAGGTGGGGCAAAAGTGCACATTAATGCTACTTGGAGCAACACACTATATGTGCAGTGTCTACTCTCCTGAATATAGATGCTCAACGGCAAAAGGTAGGTTTAGAGTAGGACCTGCCTGACTGACACCACCGTGGCGCGGGTAGGTGGGCACAGATGTGTTTTGATCAAAATATATTGGCTAAGAGACTCAGATTTTATTATTAGAGTGAGGGCTTAGTCCATATTTTATGTTTGTATCTATTGTTTTAGTGCATTATTTTCAGTGACTTTATAAATGTAGCCATGCACATTCCCATATTTACTACCATATCGTGCAGGATGTTTTGCATCTTTTTTTTTCTTTCTTTTTCTTTCTCTTTTTGCCCCATTTATCTAATAGATGACCTTGATTAAGGTGGTACATGTAGCTGTGTGTTTCTCCTCTCATTGGTTACTTTGTGAGGTAACTAGGAACAACACACTATATATGCAGTGTCTGCTCTCCTGAATATAACTGCCCAACAGCATAGGTAGGTTTAGTGTAGGACCTGCTTAACTGAGACCACTGTGGCACAGATAGATGGGCATAGATGTGTTTTGATCAAAATGTATTGACTAAGACCATCAGGTTTTAACCCTAATACATGTGGGAAAAATAATACCTTTAAGTTAATATCATAGAGGAATCCCGGACCCTATGGAGGGCTCCACATGGGCTAAAATTTTGTTGCAGTGCACAGTGACATAGAATTTGTTTAACGTTTGTTGTGGCTGTCAGAGTGATGCAGAATAAAATTTTCTGTAACAGAATGTGATAGCTAGGAATGATGAAAATGTGTTCAGTTGTCTGGTAATACCGTCCTAGTTCCAACCATAAACTATTGCAGTAATGATGCAGACTAATTTTTATTTTCCGCTACAGTAACATATATTAGCTACGATAAATTTAGATTAAGTTGGTGAAGTAATTTGTGTGGTTCATTCCGATACACTCCTCCTGTATGGCAATAATCCAGCTGCTATGTTTGATCCATCCAGCAAGCTCGACCCATAAGGCTTTAACCCTAATACATGTTGAATAGAGTTGAGCGAACACCTGGATGTTCGGGTTCGAGAAGTTCGGCCGAACATCCCGGAAATGTTCGGGTTCGGGATCCGAACCCGATCCGAACTTCGTCCCGAACCCGAACCCCATTGAAGTCAATGGGGACCCGAACTTTTCGGCACTAAAAAGGCTGTAAAACAGCCCAGGAAAGAGCTAGAGGGCTGCAAAAGGCAGCAACATGTAGGTAAATCCCCTGCAAACAAATGTGGATAGGGAAATGAATTAAAATAAAAATTAAATAAATAAAAATTAACCAAAATCAATTGGAGAGAGGTTCCATAGCAGAGAATCTGGCTTCCCGTCACCCACCACTGGAACAGTCCATTCTCAGATATTTAGGCCCCGGCACCCAGGCAGAGGAGAGAGGTCCCGTAACAGAGAATCTGTCTTCATGTCAGCAGAGAATTAGTCTGCATGTCATAGCAGAGAATGAGGCTTCACGTCAGCCACCACTGCAACAGTCCATTGGCATATATTTAGGCCCAGCACACACACAGGCAGAGGAGAGAGGTCCCGTAACAGAGAATCTGGCTTCATGTCAGCAGAGAATCAGTCTGCATGTCATAGCAGAGAATCAGGCTTCACGTCAGCCACCACTGCAACAGTCCATTGTCATAAATTTAGGCCCAGCACCCAGGCAGAGGAGAGAGGTCCCGTAACAGAGAATCTGGCTTCATGTCAGCAGAGAATCAGTCTTCATATCATAGCAGAGAATCAGGCTTCACGTCACCCACCACTGTAAGAGTCAATTTTCATAAATTTAGGCCCAGAACCCAGGCAGAGGAGAAAGGTCCCGTAACAGACAATCTGGCTTCATGTCAGCAGAGAATCAGTCTTCATATCATAGCAGAGAATCAGGCTTCACGTCACCCACCACTGTAAGAGTCAATTTTCATAAATTTAGGCCCAGAACCCAGGCAGAGGAGAAAGGTCCCGTAACAGACAATCTGGCTTCATGTCAGCAGAGAATCAGTCTTCATATCATAGCAGAGAATCAGGCTTCACGTCACCCACCACTGTAAGAGTCAATTTTCATAAATTTAGGCCCAGAACCCAGGCAGAGGAGAAAGGTCCCGTAACAGACAATCTGGCTTCATGTCAGCAGAGAATCAGTCTTCATATCATAGCAGAGAATCAGGCTTCACGTCACCCACCACTGTAAGAGTAAATTTTCATAAATTTAGGCCCAGAACCCAGGCAGAGGAGAAAGGTCCCGTAACAGACAATCTGGCTTCATGTCAGCAGAGAATCAGTCTTCATATCATAGCAGAGAATCAGGCTTCACGTCACCCACCACTGTAAGAGTCAATTTTCATAAATTTAGGCCCAGAACCCAGGCAGAGGAGAAAGGTCCCGTAACAGACAATCTGGCTTCATGTCAGCAGAGAATCAGTCTTCATATCATAGCAGAGAATCAGGCTTCACGTCACCCACCACTGTAAGAGTAAATTTTCATAAATTTAGGCCCAGAACCCAGGCAGAGGAGAAAGGTCCCGTAACAGACAATCTGGCTTCATGTCAGCAGAGAATCAGTCTTCATATCATAGCAGAGAATCAGGCTTCACGTCACCCACCACTGTAAGAGTCAATTTTCATAAATTTAGGCCCAGAACCCAGGTAGAGGAGAAAGGTCCCGTAACAGACAATCTGGCTTCATGACAGCAGAGAATCAGTCTGCATGTCATAGCAGAGAATCAGGCTTCACGTCAGCCACCACTGCAACAGTCCATTGTCATAAATTTAGGCCCAGCACCCAGGCAGAGGAGAGAGGTCCCGTAACAGAGGATCTGGCTTCATGTCAGCAGAGAATCAGTCTGCATGTCATAGCAGAGAATGAGGCTTCACGTCAGCCACCACTGCAACAGTCCATTGGCATATATTTAGGCCCAGCACACACACAGGCAGAGGAGAGAGGTCCCGTAACAGACAATCTGGCTTCATGTCAGCAGAGAATTAGTCTGCATGTCATAGCAGAGAATCAGGCTTCATGTCAGCCACCACTGCAACAGTCCATTGGCATATATTTAGGCCTAGCACACAGGCAGAGGAGAGGTTCATTCAACTTTGGGTAGCATCGCAATATAATGGTAAAATGAAAATAAAAATAGGATTGAATGAGGAAGTGCCCTGGAGTCCAATAATATATGGTTATGGGGAGGTAGTTAATGTCTAATCTGGACAAGGGACGGACAGGTCCTGTGGGATCCATGCCTGGTTCATTTTTATGAACGTCAGCTTGTCCACATTGGCTGTAGACAGGCGGCTGCGTTTGTCTGTAATGACGCCCCCTGCCGTGCTGAATACACGTTCAGACAAAACGCTGGCTGCCGGGCAGGCCAGCACCTCCAAGGCATAAAAGGCTAGCTCTGGCCACGTGGACAATTTAGAGACCCAGAAGTTGAATGGGGCCGAACCATCAGTCAGTACGTGGAGGGGTGTGCACACGTACTGTTCCACCATGTTAGTGAAATGTTGCCTCCTGCTAACACGTTGCGTATCAGGTGGTGGTGCAGTTAGCTGTGGCGTGTTGACAAAAGTTTTCCACATCTCTGCCATGCTAACCCTGCCCTCAGAGGAGCTGGCCGTGACACAGCTGCCTTGGCGACCTCTTGCTCCTCCTCTGCCTTGGCCTTGGGCTTCCACTTGTTCCCCTGTGACATTTGGGAATGCTCTCAGTAGCGCGTCTACCAACGTGCGCTTGTACTCGCGCATCTTCCTATCACGCTCCAGTGCAGGAAGTAAGGTGGGCACATTGTCTTTGTAGCGTGGATCCAGCAGGGTGGCAACCCAGTAGTCCGCACAGGTTAAAATGTGGGCAACTCTGCTGTCGTTGCGCAGGCACTGCAGCATGTAGTCGCTCATGTGTGCCAGGCTGCCCAGGGGTAAGGACAAGCTGTCCTCTGTGGGAGGCGTATCGTCATCGTCCTGCCTTTCCCCCCAGCCACGCACCAGTGATGGACCCGAGCTGCGTTGGGTGCCACCCCGCTGTGACCATGTTTGATCCTCATCCTCCTCCACCTCCTCCTCATCCTCGTCCTCCTCGTCCTCCAGTAGTGGGCCCTGGCTGGCCACATTTGTACCTGGCCTCTGCTGTTGCAAAAAACCTCCCTCTGAGTCACTTCGAAGAGACTGGCCTGAAAGTGCTAAAAATGACCCCTCTTCCTCATCCTCCTCCTCCTCCTCCTGGGCCACCTCCTGTTCCATCATCGCCCTAAGTGTTTTCTCAAGGAGACATAGAAGTGGTATTGTAACGCTGATAACGGTGTCATCGCCACTGGCCATGTTGGTGGAGTACTCGAAACAGCGCAACAGGGCACACAGGTCTCGCATGGAGGCCCAGTCATTGGTGGTGAAGTGGTGCTGTTCTGTAGTGCGACTGACCCGTGCGTGCTGCAGCTGAAACTCCACTATGGCCTGCTGCTGCTCGCACAGTCTGTCCAGCATGTGCAAGGTGGAGTTCCACCTGGTGGGCACGTCGCATATGAGGCGGTGAGCGGGAAGGCCGAAGTTACGCTGTAGCGCAGACAGGCGAGCAGCGGCAGGATGTGAACGCCGGAAGCGCGAACAGACGGCCCGCACTTTATGCAGCAGCTCTGACATGTCGGGGTAGTTGTGAATGAACTTCTGCACCACCAAATTCAGCACATGCGCCAAGCAAGGGATGTGCGTCAAATTGGCTAGTCCCAGAGCTGCAACGAGATTTCGCCCATTATCACACACCACCAGGCCGGGCTTGAGGCTCACCGGCAGCAACCACTCGTCGGTCTGTTGTTCAATACCCCGCTACAACTCCTGTGCGGTGTGGGGCCTGTCCCCCAAACATATGAGTTTCAGAATGGCCTGCTGACGTTTACCCCGGGCTGTGCTGAAGTTGGTGGTGAAGGTGTGTGGCTGACTGGATGAGCAGGTGGAAGAAGAGGAGGAGGAAGCCGAGAAGGAGGAGGTGGCAACAGGAGGCAAAGAATGTTGCCCTGCGATCCTTGGCGGCGGCAGGACGTGCGCCAAACAGCTCTCCGCCTGGGGCCCAGCTGCCACTACATTTACCCAGTGTGCAGTTAGGGAGATATAGCGTCCCTGGCCGTGCTTACTGGTCCACGTATCTGTGGTTAGGTGGACCTTGCTACAGATGGCGTTGCGCAGTGCACACTTGATTTTATCGGATACTTGGTTGTGCAGGGAAGGCACGGCTCTCTTGGAGAAGTAGTGCCGGCTGGGAACAACATACTGTGGGACAGCAAGCGACATGAGCTGTTTGAAGCTGTCTGTGTCCACCAGCCTAAATGACAGCATTTCATAGGCCAGTAGTTTAGAAATGCTGGCATTCAGGGCCAGGGATCGAGGGTGGCTAGGTGGGAATTTACGCTTTCTATCAAATGTTTGTGAGATGGAGAGCTGAACGCTGGCGTGTGACATGGTTGAGACGCTTGGTGACGGAGGTGGTGGTGGTGGTGTTGGTGGTACATCCCCTGTTTGCTGGGCGGCAGGTGCCAACGTTCCTCCAGAGGCGGAGGAAGAGGCCGAGGCGGCAGCAGCAGAATAGGCCGAGGCGGCAGCAGCAGAAGAGGTAGCAGGGGGAGCCTGAGTGACTTCCTTGGTTTTAAGGTGTTTACTCCACTGCAGTTCATGCTTTGCATGCAGGTGCCTGGTCATGCAGGTTGTGCTCAGGTTCAGAACGTTAATGCCTCGCTTCAGGCTCTGATGGCACAGCGTGCAAACCACTCGGGTCTTGTCGTCAGCACATTGTTTGAAGAAGTGCCATGCCAGGGAACTCCTTGAAGCTGCCTTTGGGGTGCTCGGTCCCAGATGGCGGCGGTCAGTAGCAGGCGGAGTCTCTTGGCGGCGGGTGTTCTGCTTTTGCCCACTGCTCCCTCTTTTGCTACGCTGTTGGCTCGGTCTCACCACTGCCTCTTCCTCCGAACTGTGAAAGTCAGTGGCACGACCTTCATTCCATGTGGGGTCTAGGACCTCATCGTCCCCTGCATCGTCTTCCACCCAGTCTTGATCCCTGACCTCCTGTTCAGTCTGCACACTGCAGAAAGACGCAGCAGTTGGCACCTGTGTTTCGTCATCATCAGAGACATGCTGAGGTGGTATTCCCATGTCCTCATCATCAGGAAACATAAGTGGTTGTGCGTCAGTGCATTCTATGTCTTTCACCGCTGGGGAAGGGCTAGGTGGATGCCCTTGGGAAACCCTGCCAGCGGAGTCTTCAAACAGCATAAGAGACTGCTGCATAACTTGAGGCTGAGACAGTTTCCCTGGTATGCATGGGGGTGATGTGACAGACTGATGGGGTTGGTTTTCAGGCGCCATCTGTGCGCTTTCTGCAGAAGACTGGGTGGGAGATAATGTGAACGTGCTGGATCCACTGTCGGCCACCCAATTGACTAATGCCTGTACCTGCTCAGGCCTTACCATCCTTAGAACGGCATTGGGCCCCACCATATATCGCTGTAAATTCTGGCGGCTACTGGGACCTGAGGTAGTTGGTACACTAGGACGTGTGGATGTGGCAGAACGGCCACGTCCTCTCCCAGCACCAGAGGGTCCACTAACACCACCACGACCATGTCCACGTCCGCGTCCCTTACTAGATGTTTTTCTCATTGTTATGGTTCACCACAACAACAAATATATTATTTGGCCCAATGTATTGTATTCAAATTCAGCGGGATATAAATTTGAGGCCTAGTATTTAGGCGCTGGGTGACCGGTATGGATTTAGTGACAGAATTAGACTTGGAAATGCACAGAAGCGTGTGTGTGAAGTTATTCTGAATGACCCAATGTGCACCTTGAATATTATATACCCTTTTTGGGATAGATTTCAAATAGCTCTGATATAGCAGGAACCACTAAATTATGAAATTGCTAAATTGGGAATTGTACTTCAACCCAGAACAAAAAATGTGCTTTGACGGGCACTAAATAACTTTCCCAGCTACAACAGGACAGCGGTAACGAGAGATTTAGAGGGATTTAAATTTGAGGCCTAGTATTTAGGCGCTGGGTGACAGGTATGGGTTTAGTGACAGAATTAGACTTGGAAATACACAGTAGCGGGTGTGTGTGAAGTTATTCTGAATGACCCAATGTGCACCTTCAATATTATATACCCTTTTTGGGATAGATTTCAAATAGCTCTGATATAGCAGGAACCACTAAATTATGAAATTGCTAAATTGGGAATTGTACTTCAACCCAGAACAAAAAATGTGCTTTGACGGACACTAAATATCTTGCCCAGCAACAACAGTACAGCGGTAACGAGAGATTTAGCGGGATATAAATTTGAGGCCTAGTATTTAGGCGCTGGGTCACCGGTATGGATTTAGTGACAGAATTAGACTTGGAAATGCACAGAAGCGTGTGTGTGAAGTTATTCTGAATGACCCTATGTGCACCTTCAATATTATATACCCTTTTAGGGATAGATTTCAAATAGCTCTGATATAGCAGAAACCACTAAATTATGAAATTGCTAAATTGGGAATTGTACTTCAACCCAGAACAAAAAATGTGCTTTGACGGACACTAAATATCTTGCCCAGCAACAACAGTACAGCGGTGGGTAACAAGAGATTTAGAGGGATTTAAATTTGAGGCCTAGTATTTAGGCGCTGGGTCACCGGTATGGATTTAGTGACAGAATTAGACTTGGAAATGCACAGAAGCGTGTGTGTGAAGTTATTCTGAATGACCCTATGTGCACCTTCAATATTATATACCCTTTTAGGGATAGATTTCAAATAGCTCTGATATAGCAGAAACCACTAAATTATGAAATTGCTAAATTGGGAATTGTACTTCAACCCAGAACAAAAAATGTGCTTTGACGGACACTAAATATCTTGCCCAGCAACAACAGTACAGCGGTGGGTAACGAGAGATTTAGAGGGATTTAAATTTGAGGCCTAGTATTTAGGCGCTGGGTCACCGGTATGGATTTAGTGACAGAATTAGACTTGGAAATGCACAGAAGCGTGTGTGTGAAGTTATTCTGAATGACCCTATGTGCACCTTCAATATTATATACCCTTTTAGGGATAGATTTCAAATAGCTCTGATATAGCAGAAACCACTAAATTATGAAATTGCTAAATTGGGAATTGTACTTCAACCCAGAACAAAAAATGTGCTTTGACGGACACTAAATATCTTGCCCAGCAACAACAGTACAGCGGTGGGTAACGAGAGATTTAGAGGGATTTAAATTTGAGGCCTAGTATTTAGGCGCTGGGTCACCGGTATGGATTTAGTGACAGAATTAGACTTGGAAATGCACAGAAGCGTGTGTGTGAAGTTATTCTGAATGACCCAATGTGCACCTTCAATATTATATACCCTTTTTGGGATAGATTTCAAATAGCTCTGATATAGCAGAAACCACTAAATTATGAAATTGCTAAATTGGGAATTGTACTTCAACCCAGAACAAAAAATGTGCTTTGACGGACACTAAATATCTTGCCCAGCAACAACAGTACAGCGGTAACGAGAGATTTAGAGGGATTTAAATTTGAGGCCTAGTATTTAGGCGCTGGGTGACAGGTATGGGTTTAGTGACAGAATTAGACTTGGAAATACACAGTAGCGGGTGTGTGTGAAGTTATTCTGAATGACCCTATGTGCACCTTCAATATTATATACCCTTTTAGGGATAGATTTCAAATAGCTCTGATATAGCAGAAACCACTAAATTATGAAATTGCTAAATTGGGAATTGTACTTCAACCCAGAACAAAAAATGTGCTTTGACGGACACTAAATATCTTGCCCAGCAACAACAGTACAGCGGTGGGTAACGAGAGATTTAGAGGGATTTAAATTTGAGGCCTAGTATTTAGGCGCTGGGTCACCGGTATGGATTTAGTGACAGAATTAGACTTGGAAATGCACAGAAGCGTGTGTGTGAAGTTATTCTGAATGACCCAATGTGCACCTTCAATATTATATACCCTTTTAGGGATAGATTTCAAATAGCTCTGATATAGCAGAAACCACTAAATTATGAAATTGCTAAATTGGGAATTGTACTTCAACCCAGAACAAAAAATGTGCTTTGACGGACACTAAATATCTTGCCCAGCAACAACAGTACAGCGGTAACGAGAGATTTAGAGGGATTTAAATTTGAGGCCTAGTATTTAGGCGCTGGGTGACAGGTATGGGTTTAGTGACAGAATTAGACTTGGAAATACACAGTAGCGGGTGTGTGTGAAGTTATTCTGAATGACCCAATGTGCACCTTCAATATTATATACCCTTTTTGGGATAGATTTCAAATAGCTCTGATATAGCAGGAACCACTAAATTATGAAATTGCTAAATTGGGAATTGTACTTCAACCCAGAACAAAAAATGTGCTTTGACGGACACTAAATATCTTGCCCAGCAACAACAGTACAGCGGTAACGAGAGATTTAGCGGGATATAAATTTGAGGCCTAGTATTTAGGCGCTGGGTCACCGGTATGGATTTAGTGACAGAATTAGACTTGGAAATGCACAGAAGCGTGTGTGTGAAGTTATTCTGAATGACCCTATGTGCACCTTCAATATTATATACCCTTTTAGGGATAGATTTCAAATAGCTCTGATATAGCAGAAACCACTAAATTATGAAATTGCTAAATTGGGAATTGTACTTCAACCCAGAACAAAAAATGTGCTTTGACGGACACTAAATATCTTGCCCAGCAACAACAGTACAGCGGTAACGAGAGATTTAGAGGGATTTAAATTTGAGGCCTAGTATTTAGGCGCTGGGTGACAAGTATGGGTTTAGTGACAGAATTAGACTTGGAAATACACAGTAGCGGGTGTGTGTGAAGTTATTCTGAATGACCCAATGTGCACCTTCAATATTATATACCCTTTTAGGGATAGATTCCAAATAGCTCTGATATAGCAGGAACCACTAAATTATGAAATTGCTAAATTGGGAATTGTACTTCAACCCAGAACAAAAAATGTGCTTTGACGGACACTAAATATCTTGCCCAGCAACAACAGTACAGCGGTAACGAGAGATTTAGAGGGATTTAAATTTGAGGCCTAGTATTTAGGCGCTGGGTGACAGGTATGGGTTTAGTGACAGAATTAGACTTGGAAATACACAGTAGCGGGTGTGTGTGAAGTTATTCTGAATGACCCAATGTGCACCTTCAATATTATATACCCTTTTAGGGATAGATTCCAAATAGCTCTGATATAGCAGGAACCACTAAATTATGAAATTGCTAAATTGGGAATTGTACTTCAACCCAGAACAAAAAATGTGCTTTGACGGACACTAAATATCTTGCCCAGCAACAACAGTACAGCGGTAACGAGAGATTTAGAGGGATTTAAATTTGAGGCCTAGTATTTAGGCGCTGGGTGACAGGTATGGGTTTAGTGACAGAATTAGACTTGGAAATACACAGTAGCGGGTGTGTGTGAAGTTATTCTGAATGACCCAATGTGCACCTTCAATATTATATACCCTTTTTGGGATAGATTTCAAATAGCTCTGATATAGCAGGAACCACTAAATTATGAAATTGCTAAATTGGGAATTGTATTTCAACCCAGAACAAGAAATGTGCTTGAACGGACACTAAATAACTCGCCCAGCTACAGCACTAGGGACAGATTTAGCTGGATATAAATTTGAGGCCTAGTATTTAGGCGCTGGGTGACCGGTATGGATTTAGTGACAGAATTAGACTGGGATATGGCCAAAAAATAAACAGACTATTGCTGGTTAAATGCACTTGGTGTGACAGCTTCACCCTGATGTAGGCTTTAGCCAAAAAACAACCACACCATTGAGGGTTAAATGCACTTGGTGACAGGCGCAGCTTGCCCCTGATTTTGTATATGGCCAAAAAATGAACAGACTATTGCTGGTTAAATGCACTTGGTGTGACAGCTTCACCCTGATGTAGGCTTTAGCCAAAAAACAACCACACCATTGAGGGTTAAATGCACTTGGTGACAGGCGCAGCTTGCCCCTGATTTTGTATATGGCCAAAAAATGAACAGACTATTGCTGGTTAAATGCACTTGGTGTCACAGCTTCACCCTGATGTAGGCTTTAGCCAAAAAACAACCACACCATTGAGGGTTAAATGCACTTGGTGACAGGCGCAGCTTGCCCCTGATTTTGTATATGGCCAAAAAATGAACAGACTATTGCTGGTTAAATGCACTTGGTGTGACAGCTTCACCCTGATGTAGGCTTTAGCCAAAAAACAACCACACCATTGAGGGTTAAATGCACTTGGTCGCAGCTTGTGCTGGCGCACCACAAGACACAAAATGGCCGCCGATCACCCCAGAAAAATGAGACTGACAAACGGTCTGTGCAGCCTAAAAACAGTGAGCAATTGAGGATCAGCAGCTCAATGATCCACAGCTGCAGATCGATCAGTTAATCAAGTCCTTTGGAGGAGTTAATCTGCCTAATCTCGCCCTACTGTCGCAGCCGCAACCTCTCCCTACGCTAATCAGAGCAGAGTGACGGGCGGCGCTATGTGACTCCAGCTTAAATAGAGGCTGGGTCACATGGTGCTCTGGCCAATCACAGCCATGCCAATAGTAGGCATGGCTGTGATGGCCTCTTGGGGCAAGTAGTATGACGCTTGTTGATTGGCTGCTTTGCAGCCTTTCAAAAAGCGCCAAGAAAGCGTCACAAAAGCGCCAAGAAAGCGACGAACACCGAACCCGAACCCGGACTTTTACGAAAATGTCCGGGTTCGGGTCCGTGTCACGGACACCCCAAAATTCGGTACGAACCCGAACTATACAGTTCGAGTTCGCTCATCCCTAATGTTGAAATCAAAATACCATTCAGTTCATAGTATGGACGGATCCACATGGGCTAAAATGTTGTTGCTCTGCACAGTGACGTATAATTTGTTTAAAATTTGTTGTTGCTGTCAGAGTGATGCAGAATAACATTTTTACATAACAGAACGTGTTAGCTAGGAATGATGAATTTGGGTCCAGTTGGTGGAGCGATTTATTTGGCAATACAGTCATAGTTCCGACCATAAACTATTGCAATAATGATATTAGCTTTTATGAATTTTGGTTGAGTTGGTGGAGTGATTTGTATGGTTTATTCCAATAACCAATAACACTCCTTCCGAATGGCAATAATCCAGCTGCCATTGATCTATTCAGCAAGTTTGGCCCATCTGGGTTTAACCCTAATACATGGAGTTATTTTACCCCAGGCATTCCATCTCCAACTTCCTGGAGGGACAAGTTGCATTCAGCACTAACTGTTCTGTGGTGCCTTTACTTGTCCAGGGCTGGACACGTGATGCACTGAAGGGATCACTGTGTGTCAACAGGTGTAGGCTACCCACTCAACATCATTCCTCATATGGATCAGGGATTGTAATACTTGAGCAAACTAATTTATTTGGTAAAAGACTAATACATTTTCTAAAAGACTAATATTTTTGTTAAAAGAATCATTTTTCAAACAAGAAATTACATTCAACTTGTGAGCAACTCTGCTGTGCAAAGAATCAATTTATTTGCACTCCCCTAGGGTGTTAAATAAGACTGCGCTGTAACACTAAGTCACATTAACTATTTGGCTAAAAGAAGCAGTTAAATATCAATGTGGCTATACCACAAACAGTAGAAGGAGACAGGCCTATCACCCCAATTTGTGAATCAGGGCCTTATAGAATTGTTTATCTATTAATCAATGTGCACACGCCACAAACAATAGAATGAGACAGGCGTATCCCCCAATCTGTGTTTACAGTGAAATGGTGACAACCGTTTGTGATGAGGTTTTTATAGGGGCTGTGACATCACAACAGATCGATATCTGCTTATTGATGGCTGCAAACCATTATGGTTCATATCGCATTTCTGAGCTTCTTACTTTCACTTTATAACATGTGTAGCGACCATTTTAGATGAAAAAAACAAAAAACTATTCATTAACAGCGCAAGGAAATTTGGATGAGTTGAGAGTCAACTTTTCCAAGTCAGATCGAAGTCAATTAATTTCCCTTTGATTCGATCAACACTAGCCATAACATTTTTAGCTTATGTGTCACGTTCCTCTAGATTATTTTATAAACCAAACAGATTTTTTCAGTTTGGTATCTAATCAAATGTAATTTATGGTGAAAGTCTCTTCTTCTGACCTGCAATAATTCTTCTGCAACTACTCCCTTGATTAGGCCGACTGTCATATACCATACTTCCTCTTCCAATATTAAGTTTGTTTAAAGATAATTATGAATACTGAAGCCAAGTTCCACCAGCTGTATCTCCTGTTAACTATATGTGGAAGAGAACAGCGGTCTCTAGAGCATTACCCTTATCTTTTGTAACGTAATTATGAGACTAATAACTGTAATTCTGTATGATCTACAATGAGCAGTTTTCTCACTTTAGTTGGCTCATTTATTTACATTTTACTAGTGTTGATTGAGCACTGTAGTGTTCGGAGGCTCAGGCCGAACACATTATGATATTCACCCGAGTATAATGGAAGTCAATGGGAGAACCCAAGCATTAAACCAGGTACCCCCTGCTCTGAAGAGGGGAGGGTGCCTGCTTATTAAGAAAATGTCAGAAATTGTTGGTAACACCACCAAAATGGTTCTGTAACAGCATGGGGAGGATGTATGGATGCATCTTGGACTGGCTGGTCGCTGATGGGAACTATGTTGTCCAAATAGTACGCCACTTTTACATAATGACAATAATATGCACAAAACCAAGAAAAAAAAGATTTTAGAGGAAAATTTTTTAGAAAACATTCTTTCCTGAATATTTACTTGTATATAAAGTGCAAGTGCTGCCAAAAATTCCAAGGAAGAGGCACTCCGATACACCCTTTAAAAATTATGATTGATGGCCTGCTGGTGACTCTCAAAAAAATTAGGAGCAAGGGCCTTCTGATCTGATATCTAAAACATTATGGGCGGTGGCCTGCTGCCGCTTTGGTCACTCTAGTTAACCTGGGGCCGATGGAACGTCCCAGTGACGGCGACGATCCATTCGGATGTCTGGTCTATCAACTTTCGATGTAATTGTCAGCTCAAAACCATTCTAAACTACGGGCAATGGAGAATCATTATTTGATTCCGGAGAAGGGGCCTGAGAAATGGCTACCACATCCAAGGAAGGCAAGCGGGTGGCGTGCAAATCACACACTCCAGACTCATTGAGGTAGTGATTAGAGTTGAGCGAACACCTGGATGTTCGGGTTCGAGAAGTTCGGCCGAACATCCCGGAAATGTTCGGGTTCGGGATCCGAACCCGATCCGAACTTCGTCCCGAACCCGAACCCCATTGAAGTCAATGGGGACCCGAACTTTTCGGCACTAAAACGGCTGTAAAACAGCCCAGGAAAGGGCTAGAGGGCTGCAAAAGGCAGCAACATGTAGGTAAATCCCCTGCAAACAAATGTGGATAGGGAAATGAATTAAAATAAAAATTAAATAAATAAAAATTAACCAAAATCAATTGGAGAGAGGTTCCATAGCAGAGAATCTGGCTTCCCGTCACCCACCACTGGAACAGTCCATTCTCAGATATTTAGGCCCCGGCACCCAGGCAGAGGAGAGAGGTCCCGTAACAGACAATCTGGCTTCATGTCAGCAGAGAATTAGTCTGCATGTCATAGCAGAGAATGAGGCTTCACGTCAGCCACCACTGCAACAGTCCATTGTCATAAATTTAGGCCCAGCACCCAGGCAGAGGAGAGAGGTCCCGTAACAGAGGATCTAGCTTCATGTCAGCAGAGAATCAGTCTGCATGTCATAGCAGAGAATCAGGCTTCACGTCAGCCACCACTGCAACAGTCCATTGTCATAAATTTAGGCCCAGCACCCAGGCAGAGGAGAGAGGTCCCGTAACAGACAATCTGGCTTCATGTCAGCAGAGAATTAGTCTGCATGTCATAGCAGAGAATGAGGCTTCACGTCAGCCACCACTGCAACAGTCCATTGGCATATATTTAGGCCTAGCACCCAGGCAGAGGAGAGAGGTCCCGTAACAGAGGATCTGGCTTCATGTCAGCAGAGAATCAGTCTGCATGTCATAGCAGAGAATCAGGCTTCACGTCAGCCACCACTGCAACAGTCCATTGTCATAAATTTAGGCCCAGCACCCAGGCAGAGGAGAGAGGTCCCGTAACAGACAATCTGGCTTCATGTCAGCAGAGAATTAGTCTGCATGTCATAGCAGAGAATGAGGCTTCACGTCAGCCACCACTGCAACAGTCCATTGGCATATATTTAGGCCTAGCACCCAGGCAGAGGAGAGAGGTCCCGTAACAGAGGATCTGGCTTCATGTCAGCAGAGAATCAGTCTGCATGTCATAGCAGAGAATCAGGCTTCACGTCAGCCACCACTGCAACAGTCCATTGTCATAAATTTAGGCCCAGCACCCAGGCAGAGGAGAGAGGTCCCGTAACAGAGGATCTGGCTTCATGTCAGCAGAGAATCAGTCTGCATGTCATAGCAGAGAATCAGGCTTCACGTCAGCCACCACTGCAACAGTCCATTGTCATAAATTTAGGCCCAGCACCCAGGCAGAGGAGAGAGGTCCCGTAACAGACAATCTGGCTTCATGTCAGCAGAGAATTAGTCTGCATGTCATAGCAGAGAATGAGGCTTCACGTCAGCCACCACTGCAACAGTCCATTGGCATATATTTAGGCCTAGCACACAGGCAGAGGAGAGAGGTCCCGTAACAGACAATCTGGCTTCATGTCAGCAGAGAATCAGTCTGCATGTCATAGCAGAGAATGAGGCTTCACGTCACCCACCACTGCAACAGTCCATTGGCATATATTTAGGCCTAGCACACAGGCAGAGCAGAGAGGTCCCGTAACAGACAATCTGGCTTCATGTCAGCAGAGAATCAGTCTGCATGTCATAGCAGAGAATGAGGCTTCACGTCACCCACCACTGCAACAGTCCATTTTCATAAATTTAGGCCCAGCACCCAGGCAGAGGAGAGAGGTCCCGTAACAGACAATCTGGCTTCATGTCAGCAGAGAATTAGTCTGCATGTCATAGCAGAGAATGAGGCTTCACGTCAGCCACCACTGCAACAGTCCATTGGCATATATTTAGGCCTAGCACCCAGGCAGAGGAGAGAGGTCCCGTAACAGAGGATCTGGCTTCATGTCAGCAGAGAATCAGTCTGCATGTCATAGCAGAGAATCAGGCTTCACGTCAGCCACCACTGCAACAGTCCATTGTCATAAATTTAGGCCCAGCACCCAGGCAGAGGAGAGAGGTCCCGTAACAGACAATCTGGCTTCATGTCAGCAGAGAATTAGTCTGCATGTCATAGCAGAGAATGAGGCTTCACGTCAGCCACCACTGCAACAGTCCATTGGCATATATTTAGGCCTAGCACACAGGCAGAGGAGAGGTTCATTCAACTTTGGGTAGCCTCGCAATATAATGGTAAAATGAAAATAAAAATAGGATTGAATGAGGAAGTGCCCTGGAGTCCAATAATATATGGTTATGGGGAGGTAGTTAATGTCTAATCTGGACAAGGGACGGACAGGTCCTGTGGGATCCATGCCTGGTTCATTTTTATGAACGTCAGCTTGTCCACATTGGCTGTAGACAGGCGGCTGCGTTTGTCTGTAATGACGCCCCCTGCCGTGCTGAATACACGTTCAGACAAAACGCTGGCTGCCGGGCAGGCCAGCACCTCCAAGGCATAAAAGGCTAGCTCTGGCCACGTGGACAATTTAGAGACCCAGAAGTTGAATGGGGCCGAACCATCAGTCAGTACGTGGAGGGGTGTGCACACGTACTGTTCCACCATGTTAGTGAAATGTTGCCTCCTGCTAACACGTTGCGTATCAGGTGGTGGTGCAGTTAGCTGTGGCGTGTTGACAAAAGTTTTCCACATCTCTGCCATGCTAACCCTGCCCTCAGAGGAGCTGGCCGTGACACAGCTGCCTTGGCGACCTCTTGCTCCTCCTCTGCCTTGGCCTTGGGCTTCCACTTGTTCCCCTGTGACATTTGGGAATGCTCTCAGTAGCGCGTCTACCAACGTGCGCTTGTACTCGCGCATCTTCCTATCACGCTCCAGTGCAGGAAGTAAGGTGGGCACATTGTCTTTGTAGCGTGGATCCAGCAGGGTGGCAACCCAGTAGTCCGCACAGGTTAAAATGTGGGCAACTCTGCTGTCGTTGCGCAGGCACTGCAGCATGTAGTCGCTCATGTGTGCCAGGCTGCCTAGGGGTAAGGACAAGCTGTCCTCTGTGGGAGGCGTATCGTCATCGTCCTGCCTTTCCCCCCAGCCACGCACCAGTGATGGACCCGAGCTGCGTTGGGTGCCACCCCGCTGTGACCATGCTTCATCCTCATCCTCCTCCACCTCCTCCTCATCCTCGTCCTCCTCGTCCTCCAGTAGTGGGCCCTGGCTGGCCACATTTGTACCTGGCCTCTGCTGTTGCCAAAAACCTCCCTCTGAGTCACTTCGAAGAGACTGGCCTGAAAGTGCTAAAAATGACCCCTCTTCCTCCTCCTCCTCCTCCTCCTCCTGGGCCACCTCCTCTTCCATCATCGCCCTAAGTGTTTTCTCAAGGAGACATAGAAGTGGTATTGTAACGCTGATAACGGTGTCATCGCCACTGGCCATGTTGGTGGAGTACTCGAAACAGCGCAACAGGGCACACAGGTCTCGCATGGAGGCCCAGTCATTGGTGGTGAAGTGGTGCTGTTCTGTAGTGCGACTGACCCGTGCGTGCTGCAGCTGAAACTCCACTATGGCCTGCTGCTGCTCGCACAGTCTGTCCAGCATGTGCAAGGTGGAGTTCCACCTGGTGGGCACGTCGCATATGAGGCGGTGAGCGGGAAGGCCGAAGTTACGCTGTAGCGCAGACAGGCGAGCAGCAGCAGGATGTGAACGCCGGAAGCGCGAACAGACGGCCCGCACTTTATGCAGCAGCTCTGACATGTCGGGGTAGTTGTGAATGAACTTCTGCACCACCAAATTCAGCACATGCGCCAAGCAAGGGATGTGCGTCAAATTGGCTAGTCCCAGAGCTGCAACGAGATTTCGCCCATTATCACACACCACCAGGCCGGGCTTGAGGCTCACCGGCAGCAACCACTCGTCGGTCTGTTGTTCAATACCCCGCCACAACTCCTGTGCGGTGTGGGGCCTGTCCCCCAAACATATGAGTTTCAGAATGGCCTGCTGACGTTTACCCCGGGCTGTGCTGAAGTTGGTGGTGAAGGTGTGTGGCTGACTGGATGAGCAGGTGGAAGAAGAGGAGGAGGAAGCCGAGAAGGAGGAGGTGGCAACAGGAGGCAAAGAATGTTGCCCTGCGATCCTTGGCGGCGGAAGGACGTGCGCCAAACAGCTCTCCGCCTGGGGCCCAGCTGCCACTACATTTACCCAGTGTGCAGTTAGGGAGATATAGCGTCCCTGGCCGTGCTTACTGGTCCACGTATCTGTGGTTAGGTGGACCTTGCTACAGATGGCGTTGCGCAGTGCACACTTGATTTTATCGGATACTTGGTTGTGCAGGGAAGGCACGGCTCTCTTGGAGAATTAGTGCCGGCTGGGAACAACATACTGTGGGACAGCAAGCGACATGAGCTGTTTGAAGCTGTCTGTGTCCACCAGCCTAAATGACAGCATTTCATAGGCCAGTAGTTTAGAAATGCTGGCATTCAGGGCCAGGGATCGAGGGTGGCTAGGTGGGAATTTACGCTTTCTATCAAATGTTTGTGAGATGGAGAGCTGAACGCTGGCGTGTGACATGGTTGAGACGCTTGGTGACGGAGGTGGTGGTGGTGGTGTTGGTGGTACATCCCCTGTTTGCTGGGCGGCAGGTGCCAACGTTCCTCCAGAGGCGGAGGAAGAGGCCGAGGCGGCAGCAGCAGAATAGGCCGAGGCGGCAGCAGCAGAAGAGGTAGCAGGGGGAGCCTGAGTGACTTCCTTGGTTTTAAGGTGTTTACTCCACTGCAGTTCATGCTTTGCATGCAGGTGCCTGGTCATGCAGGTTGTGCTCAGGTTCAGAACGTTAATGCCTCGCTTCAGGCTCTGATGGCACAGCGTGCAAACCACTCGGGTCTTGTCGTCAGCACATTGTTTGAAGAAGTGCCATGCCAGGGAACTCCTTGAAGCTGCCTTTGGGGTGCTCGGTCCCAGATGGCGGCGGTCAGTAGCAGGCGGAGTCTCTTGGCGGCGGGTGTTCTGCTTTTGCCCACTGCTCCCTCTTTTGCTACGCTGTTGGCTCGGTCTCACCACTGCCTCTTCCTCCGAACTGTGAAAGTCAGTGGCACGACCTTCATTCCATGTGGGGTCTAGGACCTCATCGTCCCCTGCATCGTCTTCCACCCAGTCTTGATCCCTGACCTCCTGTTCAGTCTGCACACTGCAGAAAGACGCAGCAGTTGGCACCTGTGTTTCGTCATCATCAGAGACATGCTGAGGTGGTATTCCCATGTCCTCATCATCAGGAAACATAAGTGGTTGTGCGTCAGTGCATTCTATGTCTTTCACCGCTGGGGAAGGGCTAGGTGGATGCCCTTGGGAAACCCTGCCAGCGGAGTCTTCAAACAGCATAAGAGACTGCTGCATAACTTGAGGCTGAGACAGTTTCCCTGGTATGCATGGGGGTGATGTGACAGACTGATGGGGTTGGTTTTCAGGCGCCATCTGTGCGCTTTCTGCAGAAGACTGGGTGGGAGATAATGTGAACGTGCTGGATCCACTGTCGGCCACCCAATTGACTAATGCCTGTACCTGCTCAGGCCTTACCATCCTTAGAACGGCATTAGGCCCCACCATATATCGCTGTAAATTCTGGCGGCTACTGGGACCTGAGGTAGTTGGTACACTAGGACGTGTGGATGTGGCAGAACGGCCACGTCCTCTCCCAGCACCAGAGGGTCCACTAACACCACCACGACCATGTCCACGTCCGCGTCCCTTACTAGATGTTTTTCTCATTGTTATGGTTCACCACAACAACAAATATATTATTTGGCCCAATGTATTGTATTCAAATTCAGCGGGATATAAATTTGAGGCCTAGTATTTAGGCGCTGGGTGACCGGTATGGATTTAGTGACAGAATTAGACTTGGAAATGCACAGAAGCGTGTGTGTGAAGTTATTCTGAATGACCCTATGTGCACCTTGAATATTATATACCCTTTTTGGGATAGATTTCAAATAGCTCTGATATAGCAGGAACCACTAAATTATGAAATTGCTAAATTGGGAATTGTACTTCAACCCAGAACAAAAAATGTGCTTTGACGGACACTAAATAACTTTCCCAGCTACAACAGGACAGCGGTAACGAGAGATTTACCGGGATATAAATTTGAGGCCTAGTATTTAGGCGCTGGGTGACCGGTATGGATTTAGTGACAGAATTAGACTTGGAAATGCACAGTAGCGTGTGTGTGAAGTTATTCTGAATGACCCTATGTGCACCTTGAATATTATATACCCTTTTAGGGATAGATTTCAAATAGCTCTGATATAGCAGGAACCACTAAATTATGAAATTGCTAAATTGGGAATTGTACTTCAACCCAGAACAAAAAATGTGCTTTGACGGACACTAAATAACTTTCCCAGCTACAACAGGACAGCGGTAACGAGAGATTTAGCGGGATATAAATTTGAGGCCTAGTATTTAGGCGCTGGGTGACCGGTATGGATTTAGTGACAGAATTAGACTTGGAAATGCACAGTAGCGTGTGTGTGAAGTTATTCTGAATGACCCTATGTGCACCTTGAATATTATATACCCTTTTAGGGATAGATTTCAAATAGCTCTGATATAGCAGGAACCACTAAATTATGAAATTGCTAAATTGGGAATTGTACTTCAACCCAGAACAAAAAATGTGCTTTGACGGACACTAAATAACTTTCCCAGCTACAACAGGACAGCGGTAACGAGAGATTTAGCGGGATATAAATTTGAGGCCTAGTATTTAGGCGCTGGGTGACCGGTATGGATTTAGTGACAGAATTAGACTTGGAAATGCACAGAAGCGTGTGTGTGAAGTTATTCTGAATGACCCTATGTGCACCTTGAATATTATATACCCTTTTTGGGATAGATTTCAAATAGCTCTGATATAGCAGGAACCACTAAATTATGAAATTGCTAAATTGGGAATTGTACTTCAACCCAGAACAAAAAATGTGCTTTGACGGACACTAAATAACTTTCCCAGCTACAACAGGACAGCGGTAACGAGAGATTTAGCGGGATATAAATTTGAGGCCTAGTATTTAGGCGCTGGGTGACCGGTATGGATTTAGTGACAGAATTAGACTTGGAAATGCACAGTAGCGTGTGTGTGAAGTTATTCTGAATGACCCTATGTGCACCTTGAATATTATATACCCTTTTAGGGATAGATTTCAAATAGCTCTGATATAGCAGGAACCACTAAATTATGAAATTGCTAAATTGGGAATTGTACTTCAACCCAGAACAAAAAATGTGCTTTGACGGACACTAAATAACTTTCCCAGCTACAACAGGACAGCGGTAACGAGAGATTTAGCGGGATATAAATTTGAGGCCTAGTATTTAGGCGCTGGGTGACCGGTATGGATTTAGTGACAGAATTAGACTTGGAAATGCACAGTAGCGTGTGTGTGAAGTTATTCTGAATGACCCTATGTGCACCTTGAATATTATATACCCTTTTAGGGATAGATTTCAAATAGCTCTGATATAGCAGGAACCACTAAATTATGAAATTGCTAAATTGGGAATTGTACTTCAACCCAGAACAAAAAATGTGCTTTGACGGACACTAAATAACTTTCCCAGCTACAACAGGACAGCGGTAACGAGAGATTTAGCGGGATATAAATTTGAGGCCTAGTATTTAGGCGCTGGGTGACCGGTATGGATTTAGTGACAGAATTAGACTTGGAAATGCACAGTAGCGTGTGTGTGAAGTTATTCTGAATGACCCTATGTGCACCTTGAATATTATATACCCTTTTAGGGATAGATTTCAAATAGCTCTGATATAGCAGGAACCACTAAATTATGAAATTTCTAAATTGGGAATTGTACTTCAACCCAGAACAAAAAATGTGCTTTGACGGACACTAAATAACTTTCCCAGCTACAACAGGACAGCGGTAACGAGAGATTTAGCGGGATATAAATTTGAGGCCTAGTATTTAGGCGCTGTGTGACCGGTATGGATTTAGTGACAGAATTAGACTTGGAAATGCACAGTAGCGTGTGTGTGAAGTTATTCTGAATGACCCTATGTGCACCTTGAATATTATATACCCTTTTTGGGATAGATTTCAAATAGCTCTGATATAGCAGGAACCACTAAATTATGAAATTGCTAAATTGGGAATTGTACTTCAACCCAGAACAAAAAATGTGCTTTGACGGACACTAAATAACTTTTCCAGCTACAACAGGACAGCGGTAACGAGAGATTTAGCGGGATATAAATTTGAGGCCTAGTATTTAGGCGCTGGGTGACCGGTATGGATTTAGTGACAGAATTAGACTTGGAAATGCACAGTAGCGTGTGTGTGAAGTTATTCTGAATGACCCTATGTGCACCTTGAATATTATATACCCTTTTTGGGATAGATTTCAAATAGCTCTGATATAGCAGGAACCACTAAATTATGAAATTGCTAAATTGGGAATTGTACTTCAACCCAGAACAAAAAATGTGCTTTGACGGACACTAAATAACTTTTCCAGCTACAACAGGACAGCGGTAACGAGAGATTTAGCGGGAAATAAATTTGAGGCCTAGTATTTAGGCGCTGGGTGACCGGTATGGATTTAGTGACAGAATTAGACTTGGAAATGCACAGTAGCGTGTGTGTGAAGTTATTCTGAATGACCCTATGTGCACCTTGAATATTATATACCCTTTTTGGGATAGATTTCAAATAGCTCTGATATAGCAGGAACCACTAAATTATGAAATTGCTAAATTGGGAATTGTACTTCAACCCAGAACAAAAAATGTGCTTTGACGGACACTAAATAACTTTTCCAGCTACAACAGGACAGCGGTAACGAGAGATTTAGCGGGATATAAATTTGAGGCCTAGTATTTAGGCGCTGGGTGACCGGTATGGATTTAGTGACAGAATTAGACTTGGAAATGCACAGTAGCGTGTGTGTGAAGTTATTCTGAATGACCCTATGTGCACCTTGAATATTATATACCCTTTTAGGGATAGATTTCAAATAGCTCTGATATAGCAGGAACCACTAAATTATGAAATTGCTAAATTGGGAATTGTACTTCAACCCAGAACAAAAAATGTGCTTTGACGGACACTAAATAACTTTCCCAGCCACAACAGGACAGCGGTAACGAGAGATTTAGCGGGATATAAATTTGAGGCCTAGTATTTAGGCGCTGGGTGACCGGTATGGATTTAGTGACAGAATTAGACTGGGATATGGCCAAAAAATAACCACACTATTGCTGGTTAAATGCACTTGGTGACGGGCGCAGCTTGCCCCTGATGTAGTATATGGCCAAAAAATGAACAGACTATTGCTGGTTAAATGCACTTGGTGTCACAGCTTGACCAACCACACTACTGAGGGTTAAATGCACTTGGTGACGGGCGCAGCTTGCCCCTGATGTAGTATATGGCCAAAAAATGAACAGACTATTGCTGGTTAAATGCACTTGGTGTGACAGCTTCACCCTGATGTAGGCTTTAGCCAAAAAACAACCACACCATTGAGGGTTAAATGCACTTGGTGACAGGCGCAGCTTGCCCCTGATTTAGTATATGGCCAAAAAATGAACAGACTATTGCTGGCTAAATGCACTTGGTGTGACAGCTTCACCCTGATGTAGGCTTTAGCCAAAAAACAACCACACCATTGAGGGTTAAATGCACTTGGTGACAGGCGCAGCTTGCCCCTGATTTAGTATATGGCCAAAAAATGAACAGACTATTGCTGGTTAAATGCACTTGGTGTGACAGCTTCACCCTGATGTAGGATTTAGCCAAAAAACAACCACACCATTGAGGGTTAAATGCACTTGGTCGCAGCTTGGATGCACTTGGTCGCAGCACCGCACAAGACACAAAATGGCCGCCGATCACCCCATAAAAAAGTGACTGACAAACGGTCTGGGCAGCCTAAAAACAGTGAGTGAGCATTTGAGTATCAGCAGCTCAATGATGCACAGCTGCAGATCGATCGATTAATCAAGTGAAGTCCTTTGGAGGAGTTAATCTGCCTAATCTCGCCCTACTGTCGCATCCGCAACCTCTCCCTACGCTAATCAGAGCAGAGTGACGGGCGGCGCTATGTGACTCCAGCTTAAATAGAGGCTGGGTCACATGGTGCTCTGGCCAATCACAGCCATGCCAATAGTAGGCATGGCTGTGACGGCCTCTTGGGGCAAGTAGTATGACGCTTGTTGATTGGCTGCTTTGCAGCCTTTCAAAAAGCGCCAAGAAAGCGTCACAAAAGCGCCAAGAAAGCGACGAACACCGAACCCGAACCCGGACTTTTACGAAAATGTCCGGGTTCGGGTCCGTGTCACGGACACCCCAAAATTCGGTACGAACCCGAACTATACAGTTCGAGTTCGCTCATCCCTAGTAGTGATGATAAATAACAATACAGGACTTTTAAGATGTTATTGGAATGAGTAATAAAAAATTACAGGGAATGTCACTGCAGTATTTTGGATGAGGAAACGTTATACAGAAGAGGACCTGCGGACGCTTTGTTTAATCTAGATAACTTCAGATGATGTCCACTATCCATTTGGATATCTTCCCTATCAACTTTCAATGTTCTTTTATTCGCACTTTCGACTACCGGTAACGGGGAATCATTGTTCGATTTCAGAGAGGGAGCCTGATAAATGGCTACGGCTACTACTTCAAAGCATGAGCTGCGGGCCTGCAGGTGAGCTGACCCTGTAAACTATTTGAGTTGCAGGCCTGCAGGTGAGTTGACCTTGTAAAAGATTTTAGTTGCAGGCCTGCTGGTGAACTGACCCTGTAAAACATTATATGCGAGGGCCTGCAGCTGAGCTGACCATCTAAAAAATTCTATGCGAGGGCCTGCATGTGAGCGGACCCTGTATAAGATTTGAGTTGTGGGCCTGCATGTAAGCTGACCCAGTAAATGATTTGAGTTGCGGGTCTGCAGCTGAGCTGACCCTATAAAAGATTTGAGTTGCGGGCCTGCATGTGAGTAACCCAGTAAAAGATTCTAGGTGCGGGCCTGCTGGTGAGCTGAGGTTGAACCGACAAACCCAACTTGATTTTGATGGCTGCATTAATCTGCAGGTGACTGTCATACAGCTCTACAAATTTGTTTCCATCTGCATCTTTCTCAACAATCTGTGGCCTTAGTCTTTTATCCAGACTCCATCATTGTGCCACTATGTGGCCTCCTCATGCTGTCATCTACACACCATGTCACCTTGCCACTCATTTTTATCACCTTGCTGCTGCTGATGCTGCTTAAAAGGCCTTAAACTGATCACCAGGCCCAAAATTTAATTAAGGCTTTGGAATCGATAAACCCAACTTGCTTTTGTGGGCTGCATCAGTGGCGTAGCTAGAAATGACTGGGCCCCACAGCAAATTTTTGATTGGGACTCCTTCCTACAGTATTTCTTTGCGACCCCTTCCCTTCATGCCGCTCCCATTCCTGTGGCTAGTAAAGGTCTCTCTCTCAGACCAGTGCCGGCAGCTGTTCCATCAGTTTTTTTTTTATTCTATATTTTTCAAATATTTTAAATCATACATAGTCTCCATTACAAGCCAATATTCCAAACGTAAGGTAAATTACAACATTCCATCATATAACAAAAACAAGTGTCTGCCAGAGTAGTATTCCTATGTACGCTTGAACTCCATACTCAGTACTGTGTAATACTATTCCCCCTGTCCCCACCTCCCAAATAGGAAAACCTCCCTAGCCTCCCCCACCCAACTCTCCGCCCTCCCTCCTCCCTTCCCGCCCCTTGCCATCCCTCCCCTCTCATTCTTCCCCACCTCTCCTAGGTTGCACCCCCACGTAGCACTCTTTATAATAAGTCCTCATATTCTTGAGACTCCTGAAACTGTATCCACATCTCCCATGTGGTTAAGTAGGCCTCCTGTGTGTTCTGACAGTATGCTGTTAAGTTTTCCATATACATAAACTCATTATTTTTTTGTATCCATTACTTACTTCTAGGTGCATTCTTTTGTTTCCCTAACTGTGGTATACATGCTCACTATTATCAAAAAGCGTAGCGTAGTAAGGAATGTTTGTACACCTTCACTCACTTATGTTGCCATAAAAATAATGCTGGATTGGGCTGTATGTCTAACTTACATATCACATTACTCACTGTCTCCCAAAAAGCAGTCAAACCCGGACAAGCCCAAAAAATATGTAGCATCGTGCCCTCCGCCTCATTGCACCTCCAACAGGCCGAACTTATCTCTGCATTTATTTCTTGAACTCGTTTTGGTACTCTGTATCAGCATGAAATAATTTTATATCCTGCTTCTTGCGTCCACGAGCTTATACAGGACTGGTGCACTAACTTAAAAATTCTTGACCATTGTTTATCAGATATCACCATTTGAAGGTCCCTCTCCCATTTGCGTGCGAATAAAGGGATATCTGATTTCTCTGAGTTGATCAACAACTCGTATGTTACTGAGAGTTTGCGTCTCAGAATTTGTCGGGTGTTCTACAAAAACTTTCTTTAGGCAGCAAAGATCTTAAATAATAGCCTAATTGCAAGCTACGACATGCCCTTAAATGCCTCTCTGACTCTCCCACAATGGGTGCTTCCTGCATCCACCCTTGCTCTGACCTAAAATGAATCACCCTGAACCTCCCTAATTTTACCTCTGCTCGAAAAAAACGGGTCTTCGACTCATGGGGAAAATGCTGGGTTGCCGAGGATAGGAAAGAGAGCTGAGTTATAAGGTAACATATATTCTCTCACCCTCTTCTCTGAACATAGCTCTAGGGAGGGGCGTACAGTTACATGTTTTTAAGTTCTCTAATATCTTCTGGTCTACACCAGGAGGGACATTGAAGAGGGATGTTGCTACTGGCTTGTTTGATTATTACCCACAGTTTGCAAAGAGCTTGCTGACACCAATCCAAAATTCTTGTTAGGTGGGGTGCTATATAGTAGCTTTTAATGTCTGGTATTCCTAGCCCTCCCTTAGTTTTTGGTAAACATAGATTTTGTCTCTTTAGCCGAGCTGGTTTTCCCCCCTAGATAAAGTGATATTGAAGGGCGTCTAAAGTCCCAAAATAGTCTTGGGGGATCTTTATAGGAATGCACTGAAACAGGTACAGTATTCTATGAAGAATTGTCATTTTAAAGATAGTACACCTCGCGAACCAGGAGAATGGGGTTTGCAACCACCTGGTGCATCATTTCTCTACCAAAGCTATCAAGGGTATAAAGTTAAGCTTATATAAATTGTTTAGATTGGCTGAGATTATTATCCCCAAGTGTTTTGAAGCATTTCTACAACACTTAAAATCCAAAGCTATTCTTCAGCAGCTTCACCACTTTCTTAGTGAGTAAGATATTCAAAGCCTCTGACTTTTGGCGATTAATCTTAAAATTAGACAGGCATACAAAGGATTCCAATTCCTTCACTAAGGCTGGAAGCAATATCTGTGGCTCTGTAATATAGAACACCAAGTCAGCCGCATAGGCTGCGACTTTGTGTTCATACTCTGCAGTTTTAACTCCTCTCAAATCCATATTCGATCTAATTTTACATAGAAATTAGGGTTCAGCGAACCCAAACTGTAAAGTTCGGGTTAGTACCAAACTTTCGGATTTTTGGACCCCGGACCCGAACCCGAACATTTCAGTAAAAGTTCGGGTTCAGGTTCGGTGTTTGGCGCTTTCTTGGCACTTTTTGAAAGTCAATCAACAAACGATTAACTGTCTGACCTTAGAAGCCATAACAGCCATGCCTACTAATGGCATGGCTGTGATTGGCCAGAGCAGCATGTGACCCAGGATCTATATAAGCTTGAGTCACGTAGCGCTGCACGTCACTCTGCTGTTACAACTGTAGGGAGAGGATGCTGCTGGACTTGTGATTTCAGGGAGAGAATAGGAGAGAATCTAACTCAGCGATCTATATAGAAATAGTTGTGTGCGTGCAGGGCACAATCGTTTTACCCTACCCTGAGCCCATTGACAAAAAAAACAAAAAACTTTGATAATTCTGTTAGTTAGGTGGGTGGCGGCGGAGGCCATTTTATGCAAGCTCAGTGCACCAGCACTGCATCTGAGCTTTTGGGACATTGCAAATCACAATTTTTTGGGCAATCTACAACATCTGTATTAGTCTGTATGCAATTTAAGCTAGAAATACACCCATCATTTTCTGGGGTTTTAAAAACACACTTTTTAGTCAAAAAACTGTATTTTCCTAATATGCAAGTGTTAAATGCAAGTTTAATATATACAGCTTTCATATACTGTTACCAAAAAAACACTTTTTTGGCAATCTACAACATCTGGATTAGTCAGTGTGCAATTTAAGCTAGAAATACACCCATCATTTTCTGGGGTTTGAAAAACACACTTTTTTGACAAAAAACAGTATTTTCAGGCCTTGCAGCATCAGCACATGTGAAATTACAGACATATATACTGTTGTCAAATTCAGTTGTTAAACAAACACTCGTTTGGGCAACAAAAAAAAAATTGTTGGCAGCCTTTGATGCAGATGTCATTGTGAGATACACTCTTAATACTTTTGGTTAGATTCTGAGATTTTAAATACCACCATTTGGTGCACCAATATTGAATTCAGGCCTACACTGGTTCAGGCTGTGTGAGATACATCCTCTACCTACAGGGGTTTGATTCAGGCATTTGAAGTACAGCTATTTTGGTCAAAGAAATCTTTGATTCCAGCCTACACTGGTTCAGACCGTGTGAGATACACCCTCTACATATACGGGTTTGATTCAGGCATTTGAAATAGTCATTTTAGGCAAATAAATATTTAATTTAGGCCTACACTGGTTCAGGACGTGTGAAATACACCATCTACATACAGGGGGTTGATTCAGCCATTTGAAATACAGCCATTTTGGGCAAAGAAATATTTAATTCAGGCCTACACTGGTTCAGACAGTGTGAGATACACCCTCTACATACAGGGGTTTGATTCAGGCATTTGAAATACAGCCATTTGGTGCACCAATATTGAATTCAGGCCCACACTGGTTCAGACCATGTGAGATACACCCTCTGCATACAGGGGTTTGTTTAAGGCATTTGAAATGCAGCCATTTTGGGCAAAGAAATATTTAATTCAGGCCTACACTGGTTCAGACAGTGTGAGATACACCCTCTACATACAGGGGTTTTATTCAGCCATTTGAAATACAGCCATTTTGGGCAAATAAATCTTTAATTCAGGCCTACACTGACTCAGGCCGTGTGAGATACACCCTCTACATACAGGGGTTTGATTTAGGCATTTGAAATACCGCCATTTGGTGCACCAATATTTAATTCAGGCCTACACTGGTGTCTCCATAGCTTGAGCAGCTCTGGATCTGCATTTTTTCTGCAGATTCTTTCTGGTGTTCTTCCACTAGTGAGCACCTAATACTCTGCTCTCTGCTTGCAACTTTATCCACCTTTCTTTCTGAACTTGTGGTTCTGGATTTCTCTGCTGTTGGAAGTTGTGGACTTCTTTACCTTGGCTTTTGATGGTGATAACATCTTGTTGAGCAAAATGTTTATAGAAAACCGGCATCTCCCATATGTCTTCCTGTTCACTAGGATCTTCTCTGATAGGCAGACGGGATAAGGCATCTGCATTTTCATTTGACTTGCCTGTTCTGTACTTGACCATGAAGTTGTAGTTGGCAAGACGTGAGGCCCATCTTTGTTCTAAGGCTCCTAACTTGGCTGTGTTTAGGTGCGCCAGTGGGTTGTTATCAGTGTAGGCCACAAATGGGGTTGCTGCGAGGTAGTCTTTAGATTTTTCAGTGACAGCCCACACAAGTGCGAGGAATTCCAGCTTGAAGGAACTGTAGTTCTGGTCATTTCGGCTCCTCTAAGAGATCTGCTAGAATAAGCAATTACTCTCTCCTTACCTTCTTGCAGTTGAGACAAGACAGCTCCCAGGCCTTTATTACTGGGATCAGTGTAGAGATGGAATGGCTGTTAGTAATCTGGATAGCCTAAGACAGGTGTTTCGGTCGACTTTTTCTTCAGGAGTTGGAAAGTGATATCTCTGTATTCATTCCATTCGATTGGTATCTGGGCTTTCTGGTACTTCGTAGGCTGTCTTCTCAGGAGTTCTTGTATCGGCTCAGCAAACTGGGCGAAGTAAGGGATAAAACATCTGTAGTATACTGCACAACTAAGAACACTTATCAGCTCTTTTACTGTGGTAGGAGTAGGCCAAATCCAGACTGCGGCTATCTTCTCTGAATCTGGCTTGACACCTTCAGAACTGACAATATGTCCCAGGTACTTGACTTCTGGTTTCAGTAGGTAGCACTTAGGACGTTTGATTTTGAGTCCATGTGTAACATCCCAGAGTATGTTACTAAACTCTGGTTCCCTGCTACAACATGTCAGGTGTATATTTATTGTCATCTTGTGCAATCTAACATCCTGTATATACATTTCCTAAGCCTGTTCTATGTATTTTGCTGTAATTTCCATGTGCACCAGCAGGTGGCAGCAATATGTTCAGCAGACCATAGGCAGTTTAGTATACCTAGACTGGAATAGTTTATTACAGTCTAGTCTCCCCTGATTGAGCAGAAGTGGGCTGTTCCCATGTCCTGTCTCATGAGGAGGAGAAGGAAGTTAGTTAGTGTACCAGCCCCCCTGCTAGGGGTAGGCTGTGTTGGTAGGAGCTCCCAGAACCAGGGATCCCAACCTAGGATCCAGCCTTGGCTGAGGCCAAGGATCACTCTTCCCAGCCTGAGTAATCTACCTCAGCTGGTGACAAGCAAGCAACACCTCCAGAACTACAGATCTCCAGGAAGAAAACCATTCCCTGCGAGCAGTCCTGTGAGTACTTATCCAGAGTCCAGGAGAAGCCAAATTCCTCCTCAGCTAATCAGGCCCACATCAAGCAGAAGACAGACAGAGCAGAAGATAGATACCTGCCAGATTCACTAGGCATATGACAAGAAGCAGAATATACAGTATATAGATTCCTGCCCATATTGCCAATACCTGCTGGGACCTAAAGACTAAAGCTGTAACTCGTATGGATTTCTGTAGCCCTTCAGTAAAGACAAGTTGGATTATATCTCCTGTCTGGATCTCAATCATTCCTCAATTATTCCTATTAACAACACTCAATTTATTGCAAGTGAGCCAGGATCCAGGAGTCCAGCTGTACCAAGGTAGGAGACACCGCTGACACTACCATATCTGCTATACAGATACATTATCCCCCTCTGGTACGTGAGTTATAACATCTTAAAGGGCCCTGCTACAGTACCTGCGCAAGATACAATTGGCGTCACAAACTACTCCACTTATATCCTGACCCACTGCATAGCTGACCCACTGTACCATGGTCCTGCTCATTGCACATGCTTGATGAGGACTTGAAAAACTTCTGCAAGATGTTTTAAGTGGTCTTCATAGGATTTAGAGTAGATGATGACATCATCCAGGTATAACAAGACCGTTTCTTGTGGCCTAAACAGCATTCCATTAGTCTTTGGAAAGCTCCAGATGCATTGCAAAGTCCAAACTGCATATAGTTAAATTTAAATAGGCCCATAGGGGTTGTAAATGCAGTTTTTTTTCACGATCTTCATAAGACATGGGTACCTGCCAGTACCCACTGGTTAAATCCAGAGTAGAAAAGTAAGCTGAGGACCCTAATGCTGTCAAGGACTCCTTGATTCTTGGTAAAGGATAGGCATCCTTGTGGGTAATTTTATTAATCTTCCTGTAGTCCACACAAAACCGAATATAACCATCTTTCTTTAGGACAAGGTCTAGAAGTGCAGCTTATGGACTATGGCTGTCTTTGATGATTTTTGAATCCTTCATCTCCTGGATCATTTTTTTCACAGATTGGTACATAGTTGGTGGTATAGGTCGTTACCTTTCTTTAATTGGAGGGTGTGAACCAGTAGGGATGTGTGCTGAAGGCTTGATGATGTTCCTTTACCATTTTTAAGACTCCTTCAATTTGTTCCTCAGGTGTAGAAGTATCTCCCACATTGAGTTCTGTCCACCATGATGTATTTGTAGTATGATCTTAAATATTCAGCTTCTGAGCAGACTGTTCAGTCGTAGCTGCAGGTACACTGATAATAACTTGAAAAGTGACTTTGACTACTGAGCAACAGGGCAGTGCTTGGCCAAAGTTACACTGCTACTACTTAAATTCAGGAGACAAATTGGAACTTTACCTTGAGAAAAAGTAGTAGAGATGAGTGAACCCGAACTGTAAATTTTTAAAGTTTTTGGACCTCGGACCCGTACCTGAAAATTTCAGTAAAAGTTTGGTTTCCGTGTTTGGCTATTTTATTGGGGCTTTTTGAAAGGCTGCAGAGCAGCCAATCAACAAGCGTTTAACTCTGTGCCCTTAGAAGCCATCACAGCCATGTTTACTAATGGCATGTCTGTTATTGGCCAGTGCAGCGTGTGACCCAGCCTCTATATAAGCTGGAGTCACGTAGCGCTGCACGTCACTCTGCTCTGATTAGTGTAGGGATAGGATGCTGCTGCTGTGAGGGAGAGAATAGGGCAGAATCTTTAATCAGAAGTCCTTGTTAACTCAGCGATCTACCTAGATTTTGTTTTGTGGGTGCAGTGGACAATCTTTTTACCCTGCCGTGAGCCCAGTGACCCAGAAAAATAACTTTTATTCGTCTGTTAGAAAGG
Source organism: Bufo gargarizans (assembly GCF_014858855.1). Taxonomy (NCBI): domain Eukaryota; kingdom Metazoa; phylum Chordata; class Amphibia; order Anura; family Bufonidae; genus Bufo; species Bufo gargarizans. Next base: position 100,470,980 of record NC_058087.1, read on the forward strand.
TGGGCAGCGGCCATTTTATGCAAGTTCTGTGCAACAGCAAAGCATATGTGCATTTGTGACAGTCAAATAGAAGCTTGAACTACTGCAATTATATTCTGGGTTTAAAAAAAATCACCCATTTTTGGCAAGACCCTACACCTGTGTAATTTAAGCTAGAAATACAGCAATAATTTTCTGGGTTTTAAAAAAACACCCTTTTTGGGCAAAATACTCAATTTTACAGCCCTTGCTGCATCCGTCAGTGTAAAATTCAAGCGTTATATACTGCTGTCATATACTGTTATAAAAAAAAAAAAACACCCATTTTGGGCAAAGTACTTAATATTGCAGCCTTTGCTGCATCTGTGATTATTAAAAACAAGCTTGAAATACAATAATTTTCTGGGTTTTAAAAAACACCCATTTTTGGCAATACCCTCCATCTGCAGCCTCTGCCACATTAGTCAGTGTGCAATTTAAGCTAGAAATACAGCAATAATTTTCTGGGTTTTAAAAAACACCCTTTTGGGGCAAATTAATCAATTTTACAGCCCTTGCTGCATCTGTCAATGTGAAATTCAAGCGTTAAATACTGCTGTTTTTTACCTTTTTGGGTAAAAAAACAAAATTTGCAGCCTTGTCTGCATCTGTCAGTGTGAGATACAATCTTGAAATGCAGCAACAATATTCTAGGTTTAATAAAACACAAATTTTGGGCAAAGTTCTTAATATTGCAGCCCTTGCTGCATTTGACATTGTAAGATACACGCGTTAGATACTGGTGTTCTATTCTGTTATAAAAACAAACACCCATTTTGGGCCGAAAATTAAATTTGCGGCCTTGTCTGCATCTCTCAGTGTGAGATACACCCTTTAGATTTTGTTGTTCTATTCTGCTATAAAAAAAAAAACACCTATTTTGGGCAAAAATCTTAAATTTGAAGCCTTTGCGAGATACACCCTTTAAATACTGTTGTTTTATTCTGCTATAAAAAAAAAACATCTATTTATTGAAAAAATATACATTTTTGCTGCCTTGGCTGTATCTGTCATTGTGAGCTATGGCTGGACAATTGTGTACCTTGGGTTTGTGAGTGCAGGAACACACCCTCGGAGCCACTTGGGAATGACTGTCCGGAAACGCTACAAAATGATCCCTCTTCCTCCTTCTCCTCCTGTGCCACATCCTCTTCCATCATCGCCAGTAGCATTTTTTCAAGGAGGCATAGAAGTGGTATAGTAACGCTTAGAACGGCGTTATCGGCACTGGCCATTTTGGTAGAGTACCCGAAACAGCGCAACAAGGAACACAGGTCTCACATGGAGGCCAGGTCATTGGTGGTGAAGTGGTGCTGTTCCGCCTAGCGAGTCACTCGTGCATGCTGCAGCTGAGACTCCACTATCGCCTGCTGCTGCTTGCACAGTCTGAGTGCATTTACCCAGTGTATCCGTAGTCAGGTGCACCTTGCCACAGATGGCTTTGCGAAGTGCACACCTGATTTTGCCCCCTACTTGGTTGTGAAGGGAAGAGATGGCTCGTCTTGAAAAGTAGTGGCGGCTGGGCACGACGTACTGTGGGACAGCCACCGCCATAAGGCCTTTAAAACTATCCGTCTCCACCAGAAGGAATGACAGCATTTCAAAGGCAAATAATTTAGAAATTCTGGCATTCAGGGCTAGGGATCGCGGGTGGGTAGGAGGGGTACTTCCTCTTCCTCTCCAGCGTTTGGGATATGGAGAGCTGAACGCTTCCGTGTGACATTGTGGAGATGCTTGGTGACCCAGGTGGTGATGTTACTGGCAGAGCCTGATTTGCAAGGGGGTGAGGTGAAAGACTGATGGACATCGGCTGCAGGTGCCAACTGTGGTCTTTCAGTAGGAGACTGGGTGGGAGACAATGTGAAGGAACTGGATCCACTGTCAGTGCAACACGCCAGACCTGCAGGGTATGACGAAGTGAGGTCACAGTTATGGGCAATCGAGGGTACTCACTATATTTGAAGAGCCCTGGGCAGGCGCGTGGCAGTGAAGGAGAGGTGGACACAGTTCCTCTGGGGCACGCTCTGTAGATAGGGACCAGGCCGGATGGTAGTTGAGGTGCCCTGGATGTTACAGGTATTTTGTGTGCCTGGGGCAAGGTCCCTGTGGTATTTGTGACGCCAGTGCCTTTGGCCGGTGGCACGCCGGTTGGTGGTTGGAAAGATAACGGTACACAAGTATGCAGTGAACCAAACATAAACTTTACTGGACAATCCAACTTTGTACAGCAGGGAGTAGTATAGTCTTCAGATTACAGTTCCACAAAAGGGGCTTATTCACAAGTATGGCAGGCAATAGACATGCAAGTTACACTGAGGGTAAATTCCACAAGCACTCAGCAGCAGGTTGCACTTTTACACTGTCCTTTATAGAACTCCTACTCTGGCTTGATAATTCCCAAGGCCCGGATGCCTAAAAGGGTGGCTTATATCCTTGGTTACTTCCTTCCTCAGGTATTATACTGCTTGCAATGGTTCCTAGGTTCCTCTGCCTATCAGGGGCACTTGGCTTACCCTGGGACGCCTCCTCCTATCAGGTGGATAACTGTCGGTTTCTCCCAGGAGGTTGAATCCTGCAACTGGGGTATCTCTTCAGAGCTAACTTAGGCTCTCTTGTTCTTCAGGCAGGCTGGAGCTTCTCAACAGCCTCCTGGACATCACTAGCAGCCAGGGCTATCCAGCTGCATGTCAGGAGCAGGCTTCTTAACCTGTGTCTTCTCAGACTCCTGGCTCTGCACTCCCTCTCCCTGTCTGGGCCTGGACATTTATACTAGGGGCTCCCTATCTCCCTCTAGTGTCTGGGATGTCTAACTACACCCAACTAGGCCTGCTGCTGCATTAGACAGGGGTACATTGCATCTAACAACACAGTAAAACATACATTAAATGCAGAATAAAATATGACATTTCTGTTCCTTGTAAGTAAGAGTAATGCGCACACCAATTGACCCTTGTGTAGTGCCCACCCATACCTAGTGGGACACTACATCAGCAACCCAATCTACTATCGCCTATACTTGTTCAGGCCTCACCATTCGTAGAGCAGCATTAGGTCCGACCAACTACCGCTTCAGGTTTTGTCGCCTTCTCGCACCTGGGGAAGGGATTTCACTTGTGCGTGTAGCTGGCACAGATCGACTACGTCCTCTCCCTGCAACAGGAGCTCCACCAGCAGCACCACGACCTGGGCCACGTCCCTTATTTGACTCTCTCCTCATATTTTTTAAATGTAGGATCTTGCCCTAAATGGGTGTTTAATTAATAGTAGAATATAACGACAGTATGCAAAGGCTGTATCTCACACGGCCTGAACCAGACTATGCCTCAATAAAAGATTTTTTTGCCCAAAATGGCTGTATTTCAAATGCCTAATTCAAACCCCTGTATGTAGAGGTAGTATCTCATAGGGCCTGAACCTCTGTAGGCCTGAAGTAAATATATCTTTGCACAAAATGGCTGTATTTCAAATGGCTGTATTTCAAATGCCTAATTCAAACCCATGTATGTAGAGGTAGTATCTCAGAGGGCCTGAACCTCTGTAGGCCTGCAGTAAATATATCTTTGCAGAAAATGGCTGTATTTCAAATGGCTGTATTTCAAATGCCTATTTCACACCCCTGTACGTAGAGGTAGTATCTCAGAGGGCCTGAACCTCTGTATGCCTGCAGTAAATATATCTTTGCAGAAAATGGCTGTATTTCAAATGCCTAATTCAAACCCCTGTATGTAGAGGTGGTATCTCAGAGGGCCTGAACCTCTGTAGGCCTGCAGTAAATATATCTTTGCACAAAAAGGCTGTATTTCAAATGGCTGTATTTCAAATGCCTAATTCAACCCCCTGTATGTAGAGGTAGTATCTCACAGGACCTGAAACTCTGTAGGCCTGAAGTAAATATATCTTTGCACAAAAAGGCTGTATTTCAAATGGCTGTATTTCAAATGCCTAATTAAAACCCCAGTATGTATATAGGTGTATCTCACAGGGCCTGAACCAGTGTAGGCCTGAATTCAATATTGGTGCACCAAATGGCGGTATTTAAAATCTCTGAATGTAACCCAAATGTATTAACGGTGTATCTCACAGTGACACCTGCATCAAAGGCTGCCAACTAAATGTTTTGTGCCCAAGTGAGTGTCTGTTTAAAAACTGAATTTGACAGTAGTATATAAGCCTGTAATTTCACACATGCTGATGCTGCAATGCCTGAAAATAGTGTTTTTTGTCAAGAGTGCGTTTTTCAAACCCCAGAAAATGATGGGTGTATTTCTATCTTAAATTGCACACTGACTAATACAGATGTTGTCGTTTTCCACCAAAAAATTGTGATTTGCAATGCCCAAAAAGTATTTTTTAGCTAACAGAATATGAAAGCTGAATTTAAACTTTAATTTTAAACTTGAATATTAAACTTGAATTTAACACTTGCAGATCTGGAAAATAGTTTTTTTTTAGAAAAAAAAGTGTGTTTTTCAAACCCCAGAAAATGATGGGTGTATTTCTAGCTTAAATTGCACACTGACTAATCCAGATGTTGTAGATTGCCCAAAAAGTCTTTTTTTTGCTAACAGAATATGAAAGCTGTATATATTAAACTTGAATTTAACACTTGCAGATCTGGAAAATACTGATTTTTTTTTTAAAATAAAAATAGTGTGTTTTTAAAACCCCAGAAAATGATGGGTGTATTTCTACCTTAAATTGGACACTGACTAATCCAGATGTTGTAGTTTTCCACCAAAAAATTGTGATTTGCAATGTCCCAAAAGCTCAGATGCAGTGGTGGTGCACTGAGCATGCATAAAATGGCCGCCGCCACCGCCACCACCCACCTAACTAACAGAATTCTAAAAGTTAGTATTTTTTGGTCAATGAGCTCAGGGCAGGGTAAAACGATAGTGCCCTGCACCCACACAACTATTTGTCTGTAGATCGCTGAGTTAGATTCTCTCCTATTATCTCCCTGAAATCACAAGTCCAGCAGCATCCTATCCCTACACTTGTAACAGCAGAGTGACGTGCAGCGCTATGTGACTCAATCTTATATAGAGCCTGGGTCACATGCTGCTCTGGTCAATCACAGCCATGCCAGTAGGCATGGCTGTGATGGCCTCTTGGGGCAAGTAGTATGACTTTTGTTGATTGTCTGCTCTGCAGCCTTTCAAAAAGCACCAAGGGAGCGCCAAACACCCAACCCGAACTTTTACGGAAATGTTCGGGTCCAGAATCCAAAAATCCTAAAGGTGACATTTTACCAATTTTGTCGCATACAAACCCATGCTCTGCATAGGTGACAGGGAATAAAATTTAAAAAATTCTTTTTTTATTTTGTTTTAATGTAATATATTTTATTAATTATAATACAAAAAATGCAGATCCATATTACATTATTACATTTACAATACCATAAGATCCGTAAGTCCGTCTATTTCTAATTTAGGGCTCTTTCACATCTGCGTTATAGTCTTCCGGCATAGAGTTCCGTCGTCGGGGCTCTATGCCGGAAGAATACTGATCAGGATTTTCCTAATGCATTCTGAATGGACAGTCCGTCCTTCAGGATGCATCAGGATGTCTTCCGTTCCGGAACGGAATGTTTTTTGGCCGCAGCAAATAGCGCAGCATGCTGCGCTTTTTGCTCCGGCCAAAAATCCGGAACACTTGCCGCAAGGCCGGATCCGGAATGAATGCCCATTGAAAGGCATTGATCCGGATCCGGCCTTAAGCTAAACGTCGTTTCGGCGCATTGCCGGATGCAACGTTTAGCTTTTTCTCAATGGTTACCATGGCTGCCGGGACGCTAAAGTCCTGGCAGCCATGGTAAAGTGCAGTGGGGAGCGGGGGAGCAGCATACTTACCATCCGTGCGGCTCCCGGGGCGCTCCAGAGTGACGTCAGGGCGCCCCAAGCGCATGAATCACGTGATCGCATGGACACGTCATCCATGCGCATGGGGCGCTCTGACGTCACTCTGGAGCGCCCCGGGAGCCGCACGGATGGTAAGTATGCTGCTCCCCCGCTCCCCACTACTACTATGGCAACCAGGACTTTAATAGCGTCCTGGGTGCCATAGTAACACTGAAAGCATTTTGAAGAGGGATCCGTCTTCAAATGCTTTCAGTACACTTGCGTTTTTCCGGATCCGGCGTGTAATTCCGGCAAGTGGAGTACACGCCGGATCCGGACAACGCAAGTGTGAAAGAGGCCTTATAGGAATAATTGACAATAATTTCGTACAGATGTCCATAATTGTAAAGACTGTAAAACTCAAACGGAGATCTCACTTACTGGGGGAAAAAAAACAGGAATCACCCGGCATCCACAGCCTAATAAAGCAGACAGCCAAAGCATCTCACTTAACATATTATTATCTATACCTATAACTACCGGGCAGAGATCAAAGGCCTGCGGCCCAGCCGGCCACCAGGCAGCGAGCGCACCACGCGCGCCCTCCCCCAAACACGGGTGAGCACAACCGACAGGACCAACACTCGTGCGACCAGTCAACTAATACTCACATAAAATACGTGCAGGCTTACGCAATCTTGATTGCAGACGTTTCGTAGAGCAGGGGGGTCCAGCTGTCTTCTGCGCAATAGTAGAAAAAACTACTCGCATATTTTACTGCCTCATCCCCATATGATTGAAATTAGGTATTAGTGCCCTGCTATACCATGCCTCAAATATATTCACATTAGTGTCTCATAGCCATGGGACTCATATCGAGTGTCACTCAACCGTCACCGGCTTTTGAGAAAGGCAAAAACAAGAACACAGCCAAGAACCGGCACTGTCCCATTGGAGAGCACCTAGTAACAACCATACCACACATGTGTCGTCCCCCTGCCCGCTCGCAGTCTACCCTCGTGTCTGAAAGGAAGAGCCACATCTTGGGTCGCGCCCGGTGCCTGGGCCCCCCGAGGTCGCGAGCCCCAGACCCCCGCTCATACACTACACGGTGTTATAGATAAATCAACGATTTTACCATTATTTAATGCCTTAATGCCGGGAGATCCTGCCATCCCCCAGTATTCCTGGAGATACTCCAATACTCAAGTGTAGTTTGCCATTCTTCAAGCAGTTACAATTCATATAGAACAACCCGGACAAATAAGATCTTACCCAACCCACCCCTCAATCCCGCCCTCCTCCCCCCCCACCTTGCAGCAAAAAAAATAAAAAAATTGATTCATTAACCGTGTCCCAGTCTTTCCAGAGGTTGTCCCACTTTTGGTAGGATCCTCTTTGTTTATACAAAATCCTCTCGTTGCTTTTCACTTTCTCAACCAAACCCAACCAGTTGTTACAATCTGGAGAGAAGAGCAAAACCATAGTCTAGAAATAAGAAGCCTAGCCAAAAATATCACCTTGATCAGCAATTGCCGTTTTATTGGCTGACAGTTAACCTTCGTTAGGTCTCCAGGACCCATATCCTGGGGGACAAAGGAACAACAATGCTAAGTTTGCGAACCAGGTTAGTTTGGACCGATCTCCAATAACTGCTCACCATTGGGCAGTCCCAAAACAGATGTAGGTGGTCTGCCTCAGACTCACCACAGCGTGGGCAATCAGAGGTGGCTCTGAATCCTCTCCTATATAACCATATAGGAGTCACGTATATTTTATGCAAGATATTAAATTGTACGACAGTGTGATTAAAATTATGTGAAACAAGTTTTAAACTTTCCCCTATGTTCTCCCAGTCTGGAGAACCCACCTCTGAAAGTAAAGAAGACCAGGATCTCTGTCCTGGAGAACAAACATCCCCCCAAAATTTTTTCATTAAGTGTCTATAACAGAGTGATACTTTAATTCTCATGGCAACTTTCTTACAAATTAAATCATGTAAAAATTCAGGAGTATCTATAAAAAATAAGTGACTATTCGAAGTAGAAAAAAGTGCTAACCTCAATTGAAGATATGCATACCAAGCCACCTCATCCAGATTTGCCCTTTGCCTTAGCTCCGCAAGGGGCAAAATTTGTCCACCACTAACCACCTGGTGTAGATACTGAACATTCTTGGTCCTCCAATACTGGCGGCAGCTAAAATCATTTAAGTTCAAGAGCTTTGAATTGTGCCACAGTGGGGTACAAATAAGTGATGCCTTAACTCCACACCAACTCCTTATAACCAGCCAAGTCTTTGTAACCATTCTGCAGAAAAGTGTGTGCCCAATCTGTGGGTTTAATAAGTAATCAGACTCCAGAAGCGTAAAAAAAATCTGGGAAACCTGAGTCTTTGACCACTTTGCTGCAGAAGTGGCTATTTTCCCAGTCATTAAAAAAACTGAGTTGGTGTCACGGAATGTGTACAGGTAACAAGGCAAAGCAACATGTATAAACGACTCGCTGGATCCAAAAACTAAGGAACCAAGGGAGACCCCTGCAGAAGACCTGGCACTTTCCCTGGCTGCTCAGCCTATGCAAAGATCCGAATGGTGGAGGTTTGCATATCCACGAACCTTGACTATAAAGCCCTGAGCACCCTACAATAGTGAGGGGACACGACCACCGGCTCCCTACACAAGACACGGAGGGAGTCAGGGTCACCTGAGATCCAGCAAACAGATATTAACAGATAAAGGTACACTTAGCTTTGAAGCAAACAGAAGGACAGATCAGCGTGCACACACACTCCAGGAAGTAATATAAGCCGCCCAGAAAAGCATTCTGGGGAGGCATTTAAAGGGAAGCAATTAACACATGACAGCTGAGAGAGGCTGACGAGAGGAGGAGCTGAATACCACAACACAGAAATTCAAGGAGGAGGTTCTGAAAGGCCTCTGTCAGAGCTTCTCAGCTGTCTGGTTGTGACAGTACCCCTCCCTCTACGAGTGGACTCCGGACACTCAGAACCCACCTTCTCAGGATGGGACCTATGGAAAGCCCTGATGAGACGAGAGGCCTTAATGTCCGTCACTGGGACCCACATCCTCTCCTCAGGACCATACCCCTCCCACTGAACAAGGTACTGAAGAGAACCGCGGACAAGACGAGAATCCACAATCCTAGATACCTGAAATTCAAGATTCCCATCAACCATAATCGGAGGAGGAGGCAAAGGCGAGGGTACAATGGGTTGAACATAAGGTTTCAATAAGGACTTATGAAAAACATTATGGATCTTCCAAGTCTGAGGAAGATCAAGACGGTATGCAACAGGATTGATGACAGACAGGATTTTGTAAGGCCCAATAAACCTAGGACCCAACTTCCAGGAGGGAACCTTCAATTTGATATTCTTGGTAGACAACCACACCAGATCACCAACATTCAGGTCCGGACCAAGCACACGTCTCTTATCAGCCACACGCTTATATCTCTCACTCATGCTCTTTAGATTATCTTGAATCTTTTGCCAAATAGATGACAAAGACGAGGAGAATCTGTCCTCATCAGGTAAACCAGAAGACCCCTCTCCCGAAAAAGTCCCAAACTGTGGATGAAACCCATATGCACCAAAAAATGGTGACTTATCAGAGGACTCCTGACGACGGTTATTTAAAGCAAACTCAGCAAGGGACAAAAAAGAACACCAATCCTCTTGATTCTCCGCCACAAAACAACGCAGATATGTCTCCAGATTCTGATTGACGCGCTCTGTCTGGCCATTCGACTGCGGGTGGAAAGCAGAAGAGAATGACAACCGAACCCCCAAGCGAGAACAGAAAGCCTTCCAGAATCTGGAAACAAACTGCGTGCCCCTATCAGAGACTATGTCTGAAGGAATACCGTGCAATTTGACAATGTGATCAACAAATGCCTGCGCCAGCGTCTTAGCATTGGGCAAACCAGGAAAAGGGATGAAATGCACCATTTTGCTAAAACGGTCCACCACCACCAGAATCACAGTCTTCCCCGAGGAATGAGGCAGGTCCGTGATAAAGTCCATGGACAGATGTGTCCAAGGACGGGAAGGAATGGGTAAGGGAAGGAGAGGACCTGATGGCCGTGAATTAGGGACTTTGGCACGAGCGCAAGTCTCGCAGGCTGCCACAAAACCCTCAACCGACTTACGAAGCGCAGGCCACCAGAATCTCCGAGCGATGAGATCCAGTGTGGCTCTTACCCCCGGGTGCCCAGCAAGGACCGTATCGTGGTGTTCTTTAAAAATCTTGTGTCTTAAAGCGAGAGGCACAAACAACCTCCCAGGAGGACAAAGATCAGGAGCCTCTGACTGGGCTGCCTGCACCTCTGCCTCCAATTCAGGAAAAAGAGCAGAGACCACCACACCTTCAGCCAAAATGGGACCCGGGTCTTCAAAATTCCCGCCTCCCGGAAAACAACGTGACAGGGCATCTGCCTTCACATTCTTAACTCCAGGGCGGAACGTGACAACAAAATTAAACCTAGAAAAGAACAACGACCATCTGGCCTGTCTCGGGTTCAGACGCTTGGCTGACTCCAAGTAGTCCAGATTTTTATGGTCAGTAAATACGGTAATAGGGTGTCTGGCTCCCTCTAGCCAATGGCGCCATTCCTCAAAAGCCAACTTGATGGCCAACAATTCCCTATCTCCCACATCGTAATTTCTCTCTGCGGAGGAGAGTTTTCTTGAGAAAAAGGCACACGGTCGCCAATTGGCAGGAGAGGAACCCTGAGACAAGACCGCCCCCACACCCACCTCAGAAGCATCAACCTCAACTATGAAGGGTAACGAAACATCAGGTTGCACCAAGATGGGAGCGGAAGCAAAACTCTCCTTGATATCAGAAAAAGCCTTACGCGCCTCTACTGACCAAGAAGAAAAATCTACCCCCTTTCTGGTCATATCAGTGAGTGGTTTAACAATAGAAGAATAATTTAAAATGAACTTCCTGTAATAATTGGCAAAGCCCAAAAAACGCATTAGCGCCTTCTGATTCTCAGGAAGCTCCCACTCAAGCACAGCGCGGACCTTCTCGGGGTCCATGCGAAAACCAGAAGCGGAGAGAAGAAACCCCAGAAATTGAATTTCTGGAACCGCAAAAACACATTTTTCCAGTTTCGCATATAATTTATTCTCCCGCAGGATGAGCAAGACCTGACGTAAATGTTCCTTATGAGTTTTGGAATCGGGAGAAAAAATCAAAATGTCATCCAAATACACCAATACAAATTTTCCCATCAAATGATAAAAAATGCTGTTCACGAAATGCTGAAAAACGGCTGGGGCATTTATCAAACCAAAAGGCATAACCAAATTCTCAAAATGGCCCTCAGGGGTATTGAAGGCCGTCTTCCATTCGTCCCCTTCTCTGACCCTGACCAGGTTGTATGCCCCTCTTAAATCTAATTTGGAAAAGACTTTAGCCCCAACAACCTGGTTAAATAGGTCCGGGATCAGAGGAAGCGGATAAGGGTCACGAATTGTGATATTGTTCAGCTCCCTGAAATCCAGACAAGGACTTAAAGAACCATCTTTTTTCTTAACAAAGAAAAAACCAGCGGCAACAGGTGACTTCGAGGGTCGTATGTGTCCCTTTCTCAGACTCTCAGAGATATAAGTACGCATAGCGATCCTCTCAGGTTGGGAAAGATTGTATAAACGAGATTTAGGCAGCTTGGCGTCTGGGATGAGATTAATAGGGCAATCGTACTCCCTGTGCGGGGGCAAATCCTAAACCCCACTCTCAGAGAAGACATCCGAAAATTCAGAGAGAAAAGATGGTACAGTCTTAGTAGCAACCTCAGAAACAGATGTCGTGAGGCAATTCTCTCTGCAAAAGTCACTCCAACCATTTATTTGCCTTGCTTGCCAATCAATGGTGGGGTTATGTTTAGTGAGCCAGGGTAGCCCCAACACTAGAGGAGTCGGCAAACCGCTAAGGACGAAACATGACACATCCTCAACATGAGCATCACTCACAATTAAACGGATATTGTGAACTATGCCCTTTAATGACTTCTGAGAAAGTGGAGCGGAATCGATAGCAAACACAGGAATATCCTTTCTCAAAGCGCACACCTGGAAACCATGAGTTATCGCAAAGTGATTATCAATGAGATTGACCGCTGCTCCACTATCCACAAAAATCTCACAAAAAATGTTCTTGCTCTCTAGCGCCACACGCAGGACAAAACGGGAACTACAAGCAAACGGAAAATCTTCAATATCCGGCTCAATCCTGCCAATAGTAACAGACGGAACATTTTTCAAAGATTTTTTCCTCTTTGTTTCTTTATTATACCCAGAGAACTGCCTGAATCTCCTAGAGGGACAAATATTTGCCAAATGATTAATACCTCCACAACAAAAACAAACCCTCCCATGCGGGCTGAATCTTCTATTGTCAGAAGCAATCAACCCCAGCTGCATGGACTCCTGCTCAGAAGGGGCTGACAGCGACTGAGACCCCTGCGCAGAGAATGGGACCGCTGCACAGTCCTGGGACCGAGTATGACAGGAAGGAGAGATCTCTCCTCTCTCTCTAAGACGCCTGTCAATACGAACGGCCTGAGACATAGCAGAGTCCAAAGAAATAGGCCTTTCATGAAAGGCAAATGCATCTTTCAATCCCTCTGAAAGACCATGGCAAAATTGACTTCGGAGTGCAGCATCATTCCAACCAGTATCAGCTGCCCAACTCCGAAATTCTGAGCAGTATATTTCTGCGGATTGTTTACCCTGGCATAGGAGACGTAGTCTAGACTCCGCCAGAGCAATACGATCCGGATCATCATATATCTGACCCAGGGCTAAAAATAATTCATCCACTGCCCCCTCCAGCAGCGAAAAGGCCCAGGACTGAGCGTTACCCCTGAGCAGCGATATAATGATCCCCACCCTCCGTTCCTCATCACCAGAAGAATGGGGAAGAAGGCGAAAATGGAGTTTGCAAGCCTCTCTAAAACGCACAAAATTCTCACTACCCCCGGAGAACGTATCCGGGAGCGAGATCTTAGGCTCAGAACAAGCTCCATGAACGCAAGCTGAACCGGTCACTTGAAGCTGAGAAAAAGTCTTACGGAGGTCAGCTACCTCCAATGAAAGACCCTGGAAGCGTTCAGCCAAAAGTGAAACCGGATCCATGCTTAAGACGGTTTTGGCGGCTTATAATGTCACGGAATGTGTACAGGTAACAAGGCAAAGCAACATGTATAAACGACTCGCTGGATCCAAAAACTAAGGAACCAAGGGAGACCCCTGCAGAAGACCTGGCACTTTCCCTGGCCGCTCAGCCTATGCAAAGATCCGAATGGTGGAGGTTTGCATATCCACGAACCTTGACTATAAAGCCCTGAGCACCCTACAATAGTGAGGGGACACGACCACCGGCTCCCTACACAAGACACGGAGGGAGTCAGGGTCACCTGAGATCCAGCAAACAGATATTAACAGATAAAGGTACACTTAGCTTTGAAGCAAACAGAAGGACAGATCAGCGTGCACACACACTCCAGGAAGTAATATAAGCCGCCCAGAAAAGCATTCTGGGGAGGCATTTAAAGGGAAGCAATTAACACATGACAGCTGAGAGAGGCTGACGAGAGGAGGAGCTGAATACCACAACACAGAAATTCAAGGAGGAGGTTCTGAAAGGCCTCTGTCAGAGCTTCTCAGCTGTCTGGTTGTGACAGTTGGGAAGCCACAAAATAACCCCTAAAGTAGGGGAGGTTGAGACCTCCCCGATTATAGGGCATGGCGAAACAGAGTAGCTTCAATCTCACACGCTTCCTCCCCCATAATTGATCATTAAGCATCCGCTCTATCAACCTAAAATACTTATCTGCGATCCATACCGGCGAGTTGCGCAAAACATAAAGAACCTGGGGCAGCACTACCATTTTTATTAAGGAAGCTCTGTCCGCTCTTGCAGGCAGGATTTTTTGCCATATCTTAATTTTAGCCCTCAACTTTATCAGCAGGGGGATCAAATTAAGTTGTAAATATTCCTGTGGTTTGGCAGAAACTGAAATCCCCAGGTACTTTATTAAGTTAGATATTGTTAACTGGGTATCCCAGTCGCCTCGCACCTCATCTATAGGAAGGAGAACCGTCTTCTCCCAATTAACCTCCAAGCCAGATGGAGCAGAGAGACGATTAACCAAGTCCATTATGCGGGGAAGGGTGGTTTCTGTTTGATGGATAAAAAACAGGATATCATCTGCATAGAGGGATACATGATCCTGCTTCCCCATTATGCCAAAACCAGCCACCTGCGGGTCCTGCCTTATACTAGCTGCTAAAGGTTCAATGTAAATATTAAATAAAAGGGGGGAAAGCGGACAACCTTGACAGGTGCCCCTTCCTAAGATAAAACTCTCTGTCATCGTATCATTAATCCTAATCCTGGCAACTGGAGAGTTATATAATAACTGAACCATCGCCATGAATCTAGGGCCAAAGCCCATTTTTTTCATCACCTCCCAGAGGAAGATCCACTCCACCCTGTCGAAGGCTTTAGTAGCATCCAGCGACAGGATGGAGCGGGTACCGCCCCCCGGGGACTGGAATTTCATAAATAGCCTGTGCAAATTGTGATGGGTGCCCCTTTTTGGCATAAAGCCATTTTGGTCTGGGTGGATGATGGTGGATATGACCCACGAGAGCCTCCTAGCCAAAACTTTTGATAGTAACTTAACATCAGTGTTTAATAAAGAGATTGGTCTATAAGAACTTATTTCTATCGGGTCTTTATCCTTTTTAGGGATTAGGACAATTAGAGCCTCCATCATAGAGCCTGGTAAGCCCCCTTCCTGTATTGCTTGGGAAAAAACCTCTAGTAGCTGAGGAAGGGTCACCTCACTATACTTACGGTAAACCTCATATGGAAGGTCATCCATCCCTGGCGACGAGTTCCCCGAGAGAGATCCCAAGGCCTCTTGGAGCTCCGAAAGAGATAACTCCTCTTCCAGATATTCTATTTGGCCTTCATTTAAAGTAGGAAGTGGAATCCTCTCCAAGAACGGCGTCACCATCTCGGATGATAAGGCAGAGGAAGAACTATATATTGTAAAAAAGTGTCCCTAATTCCTTCTGGATCTGTTATAATTTCCCCCACTGTGTTACGAATCGAGACAATAGATTGTTTTTTCTTGTCTTGTTGTGTGATTATCCTGGCTAAAAGCTTACCTGGGCGTCCAGACTCCGAAAAATATTTTAAGCCCTTAAAAAATACTCTATGGTTTGCTTTCTCTATTATATATTTCTCCAGTGAACAGCTGGCCTTCTGCATCTCCTCCCTGTACTACTCAGTAGGTTGACTGATAAATTGCTCAGATCCAAGTGCGGCAGTCTTGGCCAGTTCCTCCTCTTTTTTCTTAAATGTTTTCTTTGCCGCAGCAATCTCACTTATAAAGACCCCCCTCAAATATGCTTTCAAAGCATCCCATACTATATTGATGTTAGCAGAGGGGAGATTCACCTCCCAAAAGGAGGATATCAATGCTTTAGTGGACTGGAGGTTGTCCATAATGGTAAGCCAATATGGATTCAGCTTAAATCCCAGCCCCCTGTTATCCTTGTTCTCCCCAGTGCAAACCTCAAACAGTACGGGTGAGTGGTCTGAAACTGTTCTTACCCCATATCGTATCTTCCTGATATTGCTCAAATTGCTCTCATTAGTAAATGCTAGATCAATCCTAGACATTGCTCTGCCACCCCTGCTGACACAAGAGTATACTTTCTTTCCTCCACCCAGATGTTCCCATATGTCCACCACTCCAACCTCCAAGCAGAACTGTGGCAGCGGGGAATTACCTAGACTCCTCCTCCGTTCTACATCTAATGTAAATCTATCCTTGTTGGGGTCCATGACCGCATTAAAGTCCCCCATCAAAACTAACCGACATTCTGGTCTCCTTTCGGAGAAGAGTATTAACTGGATCAGTGGGTACATTGAGAAAGGCGGGGGTATATAAAAAAAAGCGAGGATATAGCTGTATCCATGCAGCTTACCATGCAAAAAAATAAATCTACCCTGATCATCTATATAAGATTCTATGAGATTAAAATCCACAGAATTATGGATCAGAACTGAGACACCCCTCGAGAAACTACTAAAGGTGGAGTGGTAAGATTGAGAATACCATCCCATTGTCAGACGGGACACGGTTTCTTTAATAAGATGGGTTTCTACTAAACAAATAATTGCTGGGAGATATCTTTTTATTGCATCCCTAATAGCTTTCCTTTTGACCCTTTCCCCGAGCCCTCTGACATTCCAGAACACAATTCTAGTGGACATCAATCACAAAAGAAAAAAAAAGAAAAAAAAAAACACCCCATGCCTGCAAGGTGGGTTCCCTCTCCCCCTTCCCTCCCATCCCCCCTATTTGTTGATCCGCCCGATCTAATCAGCGAACCTCTAACCTCCGGCCGTTCTCCCCCACCCGGCCCCGCCTCCCCCTCAGCCCCTCAATTTTAATAATACAGAATTTCATATTCCCATTTGCTCCATCCACTCTATCACTTGTTGTGGTTTTTCAAAAAATTGAGAGGTCCCGTTGTAGATCAATCTCAATTTCGCTGGATACTGTAGAGAGTATTTAATATCTTTAGACGCCAGGCGTTTCTTTATCTCTATGAAGTTTCTTCTCTTTTCCTGGGTCTGCAGAGCAAAGTCAGGAAAAAAGAGCAGTTTGGTGCCCTGGTATTCAATAGGTGTGCATTCTCTTGCTCTTCTCAATATCATGTCCCTATCAACGGACAATAGTAATTTCATTAAGATTGCACGCGGCGGCCTCCCTGGAATGGGTTTCCCTCCTGGAATTCGATGGGCTCTCTGTATGTGAAATATAGAGGAGAAATAATCACTACCCAGATTATTCAAGACCGCGTCTTTCAGTTGTTCCTCTAACTGTTGGCCTTCAGCTCCTTCTGGGAAGCCAATTATGCGAACGTTATTTCGCCTTGACCTGTTTTCCAGGTCCTCCAGCTTATTTTGCAATAATTGATTTTCTGACGCAAGAGTCAGGGTTTTAGATTTTAACGTGTCCATATTGGTTTGCAGGGATTCGACTGTTTTTTCAACATTAAGGATTCGGTCACGGATCTTTACCAGATCTTCTCTTATTAGAGAAATGTCACTCTGCACTGAACCCACTGAGCGGACATCCCTTGCACTAAGGTGCCGTTATTTTCCACGGCACAAAGGATTTTATCCAAAACAGAGGGGTCGTATTCAGTTCGCGTTTGTGCTGAGAGACTTTCCTCTCCTGCCTCCTGACCTGCCTCTGCGAATCCATCCTCGGACAATTCGTCAGTTTGGAGAATTTTAGCCGATTTCTTCAGATTAGTAGAGGATTTCATTTTAACTGGGTTCTTTTCATTGATAAAGGAAGATTTCAAAAACTTTTTCGATTTTATTCTCTGGAGTCTTTGCCCCTGGCTTTATTGCAGAGGAGTCTACTGACCGTCGCTTTGGGGCCATTCTTTTCCCTTTTTTTCTCCCCGTCCTTTGCCTTCTTTTTTTTTTTCCTCCCCCCCCCCCTTTTTTTTTTTTTTTTTTTTTTTTTTTTTTTTTTTTTTTTTCCCCCTTTTCATCCTCTTTATCCCCTTCCCCCTGCCTTTTGTCACGCTCCTTTTCCTTTAGTTAATACTCTCCTTTATATCTCCTTTGCTTCCCTCTCCCCTTCTCTTATTCCTCCCTTTTTTGTTCCCCCATTTAGCCCTTTCCTTTCCTTTCTTTCCCCTCTATCTATCCCCCCCTCTCCCACACTACAAGGGGGAAGGAAGCGACAATAGTCCAGGTGACCCCTTCAAGGCGAGGGAGAGACAGGAGAAAACGATCGGGGTTGATGAAGAAAACCAGCAAGCAAAAAAAGGGGCCCACCGATCACCAACAGGGGGAACAAACTGCCAGCAGGAGAGTGACAGCAGAACAGCTGAATCCGGCTGAATCCGATGAAACACCAAGGCAGGGGAGCAGAAACCAGCAAAGGCAGGAGACCGAGAGTCCAAACGAGTCCCCCAGGGGCAGAGAAGAAGCACGCCCGCGGCAGCACCAGGCATCAGCAGCGAGCAGAACAACCAGTAGCCCGACCGGCCGCCGCAGACCGAGGCAAGAGAGTTGGAGTCAGCAGAGGAGAAAAACGGGGGTCCTCACTGGCTGCCAGCAGCAGGCAGGCGGCAGACAATCCAGACACCAGGCAAGAAGAGCGAGGCGAACAGAGAAGGGCAACAGGAAATCTTCACCAGTCACCAGCAGGGGGCAGACGGCACCCAGTCCAGCGCAGCAGCCGAGGTCCGGACACACACCGCGGTTCCAAGCAGGAGGACCCAGCCAGAAGGAGACACACGTCGGCAACAGGCACCGGCCGGGCACAACACAGAAGGGCCAGCAAGAGCCACAGGAATCCAGGCGCTCCGCTCCACGGACCACAGGAGAAAGAGGTGAGACACAGCGTTGCGGCACTCGGCGTTCAGGGCACTCAGGGCATCAGCTGTGCAGTTCGAGCCGGGAGCATAGAGGGAGGAGGAGGAGGCGGCCGCGGGCAGGGGGAGAGCGAGACGTGACGTGTTCACGTCATCACACCACCTTTTCCGAAAAAATTCTTCTTTAATTGATGCAAGCCCCCTCCTTTCATCCAATGCTTAAAATTTAACAACTTGTCCCACATTTGGGCTTTATTAATTTGTCCCACTTTTCCGCTCGATCATATTTAATTTAAAAAAATTTACCTCCCTTGGACGTGGTCTCCCTCTCCGGCCTGGAACCCTGGTTTGCCGATAACTGTGATCAACATTGTAGGCCCAGAATAGAACATCGAAAGTTGATAGAGAAGATATCCAAATAGATCATGGACGTCACGGTGATGTGCGCTCAGACAGAAGTTATCTAGAGTCAACAAAGCGGCAGCAGGGCCTCTACTGTCTAACGTTTCCAAATCCTAAATACCCCAGTGACATTCCCTATAATTTTTTATTAATCATTCCAATAACAGGGCATCTTAAGAGTCCTGTATTGTTATTTATCGTCACTACCTTCCTGAGTCGGGAGTGGGAAATCCTTTCCTTCGATTCTTCCGTTTTAATAACTTTTCCCACATCTCCGCTCGATCACAATTAAATTTCATCCATTTATCTCCCTTGGATGTGGTCTCTCTTTCTAATGCTTCCTCACTGGCGTGGAACCCTGATTCGCCTCTAACAGTGATCAACATGGTAGGCGCAGAAAAGAACATCGAAAATAGATAGAGCATATATCAAATTGGTTCGTGAACATCACAGGGACGTGCGACATGGTGGAGCAGTATGTGTGCACACGCCTACACAAACTGACTGTTGGGTCTGCCCCCTGCAACTTCTGGGTCTGCAAATTGGGCACATGGCCTGAGCTTGCCTTTTTTACGCCTTGGATGTGCTGGCCTGCCCTGCAGCCAGTGTATTCTCTGAACATGTGTTTAGCACAACTGGAGGGTTTATCACAGGTTATATTTCCCAATGTTTTGTGATGTACCCTAATAAAAAAATTTTAATATTTTTTTAACCAAAAAGCAATGTAGGCTACCTCCTCCACCGCCGCTTCCACCTACACTGCCACATCCACTGCCTCCTCAACCTCCTACTCCATATGGACCACTTGCCATGCTCTTAACCACATTCTGATGCCATTTGCAGCCCTCTAGTCCTTTCCATGACATTTTTACAGCCATTTTAGTGCTCAAAAGTTCAGGTCCCCATTGACTTCAATGGGGTTCGGGGTTAAGTTCGGGTTAAGTTCGGGTCCCGAACTCGAACTTTTTTCTCAAGTTCGAACGAACCCGTCGAACCCGAACATCCAGGTGTCCGCTCAACTCTAGTAATAAAGTACAACAGGAGTCCGCAAAGAATCATCAGGTGGAAGCCGGAGTCAGAATTCCAGGAGAGTAGCGCAGTACAGGAGGAGCAGGCAGAGGATTGTCAGGCAACACAGGATCAGGTAAGTTTAAAAAAATAAAAATAAATGTAAAACCAAAAAGAAGCGTAGGCTACCTTCTCCTCCTCCACCGCACCATTCACCTACACCACCACATCTACTGCCTCCTCAACCCCCTTCTCCATATGGACCTTCTCCTCCTAGATCAAGATTATTATTTTTTATTTTTACGTATTTTATGTCATTTGACCTCATTTCCTTATCCACATTTTGATGCCATTTGCAGCCTTCTAGCCCTTTCCATGCCATTTTTAGAGCCATTTTAGTGCTCAAAAGTTTGGGTACACATTGAATTCAATGGGGTTCGTGTTCGGGGTCAAGTTTGGGTCACGAACTCGAACTTTTTTGTGAAGTTCGGCCGGACTCGTCGAACCCGAACATTCAGTTGTCCGCTCAACTCTAGTCACTAGGCTTCTTGTAGCTTGGACTAGTGGATGGTCCTGTAGGTTGATAGGTTCTACTAAGGCTTGGTAGTCTTGACCTTGTATTCCAAGAGCAGCTCGGCACCATAGGAGTGTTACAGTAATTGTGTTTCAGTATCATTGGTTGGTTATCTTTGATGTGAGCACAGCAAATCTCTCCTGCTGGCCACAGGTTGCCTGTTAATTAGGTTCCTGGTGATTTTTGGTTTCCTGTATACTTACCTGATCCTGTGTTCGCTGACGATCCTCTGCCTGCTCCTCCTGTACTGCGCTACTCTCCTGGTATTCTGACCCTGACTGACCATGTCTCTAACCTGATGCAGATGGTGCAGTAGCTTGGGGAGAAACTCTGTTCTTTTGAGCTTGGACAGGTTTCTTCCATTCCTCAGGCCTCCAGTCCACATTTAGAGCCCCAAATTAAGCATCCTGAACCCTTTTCTGGAGACCGGAAGAAGTTTCTTTCCTTTAAGGAAAATTGCAAACTTTATTTACCACTGGCCCCAAGAGTCAACGCGTGGACATTGTCATTTCCCGATTACAGGGCGATCCCCAGGTCTGGGCATTTTCTTTACCAGCTGACGCCAGTTGTTTAACATCAGTGGAGGTTTTTTTTTTCAGGCCCTGGGTACCCTGTATGATGAACCAGACAGAGCACGGGTAGCTGAGACTGCTCTAAAGTCACTGGTTCAGGGCGATCAACCTGCGGAGGAGTATTACACTCAATTTAGAAGGAGGTGTGTCCCCTCAGGATGGAATGAACCAGCCCTTAAGAGTCAGTTCAGGTCAGGTCTGTCTGATAACTTAAAGGATCTTCTTGTGAGTTATAAGCTTCCAGAGACTCTAGAGGAGATGATGACCCTTGTTGTCCGACTTGACCGACGGGTTAGAGAGAGGCGACAGGAACGACAGTTCTTTTCTCAGACGTTGGTCCAGCCGGAGGCCTATTCCAGAGACAATGCTGAGGTTTCTACCGAAGAACCCATGCAGGTCCCCATGACCCGAGGGAATCTGCGCTGCAGACGTGGAGTGTGTTTTTACTGCAGGGATCCTGACCATTGGATCAACCAGTGTCCTAAGAAGGTCCTCTCCGTCAAGTCTCCCAAGGCAAGGCAACCTAAAGACCAGGTACACCCTGATATTACAAAATGTAAGCTTTTGGTACCTATAACGATATCTCTGGGGGTAAATAAATGGCCGGGTAAGGCCTTTATTGACTCTGGCTCAGCGGCCAGCTTTATTGATTCTGAGTACGCTATAAGACTGGGTATTCCAATTTTTGTTCTACCTACACCTATCCATGTCATACCTATTGACGCCACTAACTTTATAGGTGGTACGGTGAGGTCATGTACCTCAGAGATTTCTTTAACCGTAGGTGTGTGCCACTCTGAGAAATGTTCCCTCTTAGTCCTGGAGAATTTACCAGTTGAGGTGGTACTAGGGTTGGCTTGGCTCCGATTACACAACCCCACTATAGATTGGTCCAGAGGGGAGTTGGTGAGATGGGGATCTAAGTGTGATTCGTGCTTGTCCGTGGTACAGGCTGGGGTCTCAGTAGAATCTGATACATTACCCACAGTCATTAGGGAATATTCTGATGTGTTCTCATCACCAACCCCAGAGGTCCTACCCCCCCATAGACCTTATGATTGTGCCATAGAATTCGTAGAAGGTGCCAGGTTTCCTAAGAGGCGCATTTATAATTTTTCTAAGCCCAAACGCAATGCCATGGAGGATTATATTAAGGAAAGCCTTGGGAAGGGGCACATTAGACCTTCTGTCTCTCCTATGGGAGCAGGGTTTTTCTTTGTTAAGAAGAAGGATGGTGGACTTAGGGCTCTTTCACACTTGCGTTCTTTTCTTCCGGCATAGAGTTCCGTCAACGGGGCTCTATGCCGGAAAAATACTGATCAGGATTATCCTAATGCATTCTGAATGGACAGTCCAACCTTCAGGATGTCTTCCGTTCCGGAACGGAACATTTTTTGGCCGCAGCAAATAGCGCTTTTTTGCTCCGGCCAAAAATCCGGAACGCTTGCCGCAAGGCCGAATCCGGAATGAATGCCCATTGAAAGGCATTGATCCGGATCCGGCCTTAAGCTAAACGTCGTTTCGGCGCATTGCCGGATGCGACGTTTAGCTTTTTCTCAATGGTTACCATGGCTGCCAGGACGCTAAAGTCCTGGCAGCCATGGTAAAGTGTAGTGGGGAGCGGGGAGCAGCATACTTACCATCCGTGCGGCTCCCGGGGCGCTCCAGAGTGACGTCAGGGCGCCCCACGCGCATGGATGACGTGATCGCATGGATCACATGATCCATGCGCATGGGGCGCTCTGACGTCACTCTGGAGCGCCCCGGGAGCCGCACGGACTGTGAGTATACTGCTCCCCTGCTCCCCACTACTACTATGGCAACCAGGACTTTAATAGCGTCCTGGGTGCCATAGTAACACTAAAAGCATTTTGAAGATGGATCCGTCTTCAAATGCTTTCAGTACACTTGCGTTTTTCCGGATCCGGCGTGTAATTCCGGCAAGTGGAGTACACGCCGGATCCGGACAACGCAAGTGTGAAAGAGGCCTTAAGCCTTGTATTGATTACCGGAAATTAAATAAGATCACTATACAGAATAGATACTCTCTCCCATTGATTCCGAATTTATTCAACCAGGTACTGGGGGAAACCTGGTTTTCTAAAATTGACTTGAAAGGGGCATATAATCTAATCCGAATCAAAGAGGGAGACGAATAGAAGACGGCGTTCAATACTCCGGCAGGACATTTTGAATATCAGGTTATGCCTTTTGGACTCAGCAATGCCCCAGCTGTGTTCCAAAACTTTATGAACGATATTCTTAGGGAGTTCTTGGGTAAATTTGTCATTGTCTATCTTGACAACATTTTTATATTTTCTCCTGCTTTCATATCTCATGTGTTTCTTGTTAGACAAATATTCGAGGTGTTGAGGGAGACTCAGTTATCCGCTAAACAAGAGAAATGTGTCTTCGGTGTACAGGAGATACTGTTGCTAGGGCATGTCCTGACTTCTCACGCCTTCAAAATGGATCCTGGTAAGGTACTAGCAATTAAAAAATGGGTAAGGCCTTCATCCTTAATGGCCTTACAACAGTTCTTAGGTTTTGACAATTACTACCGTAAATTTATTAAGAATTTTTCAGTAATTGCTAAACCGTTGACCGACCTCACTAAGAAAGAGACGGATTTAAAGAATTGGTCTACTAAGGCCATTTCTTCATTTGAAACCCTAAAAAGGCATTCAGTAGCACTCCTATTCTGATCCAGCTAGATCAGGAGAGACCTTTTATTGTGGAGGTGGATGCGTCCGAGGACGGCGCAAGTGCAGTCCTTTCATAAGGTCCTGCTAGTCTTACTAATCTGAGGCCTTGTGCCTTCTTTTCCAGAAAATGTACTTCCACTGAGGAAAACTACGACATAAGGAATCTGGAGTTGCTGGCCATTAAATGGGCATTTGAGGAGTGGAGGCATTTTCTGGAAGGGGCAAGGCATTGTGTAACTGTTGTCACTGACCATAAGAACCTAATGTTTCTTGAGTCTGCTAAGAGGTTGAATCCCCGTCAGGCCAGATGGGCATAGTTTTTTCTCGTTTTGATTTCTCCATTACTTTCAGGCCTGGAAGTAAAAACGTGAAGGCTGATGCATTATCTCAGAGCTTCCATGCTTTTCAGCCTACAGAGGCACCACCTGAATCCATCCTACCAACATATATCTTCATAGCAGCCTTAACCCAGGATATCTCTACTCTCATTAAAACTGAACATCATCTGGCCCCGGCATCCACCCCAACAGATAAGTTGTTTGTCCCCATACAATTTTGTCTCCAGCTGTTGGGTGAGTACCATGATTCTGCCTTTTGTGGACATCTGGTTTTGAGGGCACTAAGAAGCTTGTTTTTTTAGATAATATTAGTGGCCCACTCTAACTAGATATGTCAAGTCCTACGTGTCAGTCTGTGAGGTTTGTGCTAGGTCTAAGACACCTAGGACTCACCCTACTAGTGACCTACGACCCCTACCCATTCCCAGTAGACCCTGCTCCCATATCTCAATGGACTTTATTACTGACCTACTGCCAGCAGAGAGTAAGACTGTGGTTTGGGTAGTGGTCGATAGGCAGGGCCGGTGCAAGGATTTTTGCCGCCCTAGGCAAGATAAAATTCTGTGTCCGTTCCGCGTCCGTTCCGCAATTTTTGCGGACAATGCACGGACCCATTCATTTCTATTGGTCCACAAAAATTGCGGAATGCCTTTCATTGTCATCCGTGTGCTGTCCGTTCCATGTGTCCGTTCCTTTTATGTCCTATACTTGGCCGCGAATTGCGGTCCATGGCCCCATAGAAAGTCATTGGGTCCGTAAAAAACGGATAGCACACGGAAATGCATCCGTATGTCATCAGTTTTTTGTGGACCCCTGGACTGAAAACATTCTAGGAAACCCCATTTCAGTTTTTTGCGGACCGTGAAAAACGGATGACACACGGAAGCACGACGTCCGTATTATACGGACTTACGGAACGGAAATGGAAAGATAACTGAAGACATACGGAACACACGGATCCATGATTTGCGGACAGCAAAACCAACATGGTTGTGTGAATGCTCCCTTAATCAAGCTTCTTGTAGCTGTCTCCCTGATAGCCGCTAGAGGTGCTTCTACGATTCTCACTGTGAGAATTACAGTGGGAAGACGCGGAACATAGTTTTGAATGCGTGCGCATTCGCATTCGCAGCTGAGTGGAGGATCGGGGAGAAGAGTTCCCAGTGCCGGCACTGGAGAAAGGTAAGTGGCTGAGGGGATTTTAACCCCTTCAGCCCAGTGGTAGGGGGATACGAGGGTGCCCCACTCCTAACAACTATATAGTGCCAGGAAAATGAGTTTGTTTTCCTGGCACTATAGTGCTCCATTAACACCAGTACTGCACAGTGCCTTTTCTCTGCAGGAGCAGGATATAGTCACCAGTACCACTACATTAAACTGTAGTGGTTCTGGGACTATAGTGTCCTTTTAATGTGAGGTAAATTTGTTTTCAATGTAGTATTAATAACTAAACAATTAAATAATAAACATGTTGCATTGTCTACTTACCACCAGGACAATAAGATGATCTGGTCTCTGGCTGCAGTCTGGCTCTTGGTCTGGCTCTGGGGACCGGAGACAAACACCAATGTCGCCCTGGGGAAGAAGAAAGCAGCTGCACTCCAATCCAGGAGCCCACTTCAGTCCCAGAAGGCACTGAGAGGCAGGAAATTGCTGGTGGGTGGCTGCTCGGCTGCTCAGTGGCCTTCTCTTCCTTCTTTGCTCCACCCCCTCTCTGCTCTGTGTGCTCAAGGGTGGGAGGGGTCAAGGGGGTAAACATAGAGATCAGGGCACCCTTCAGCTACCCAGCCTTCCATCCAAGTCGGCAGAGCTCCGCCTCCACCCTCAGCCTGAAGGTAAGCTCAGTCAGACCAGAGAGACAGCGGTGTCAGTCTCTCTGATCTGCTGCACCCCCACGGCTCTGGACTGTCTGTACATCATCTCCGGCCACCAGCTCAGCCTGTGCCGCCTGAGGGATTCTTACTAGAGTGCTCAGCCTGGGGGGCACCGCAGGCCAGCCGCCACTTAAACAACGTTTTTTTAAAACCGCACGGTTCCGGCGCCCCCTGCTAAATTGCGCCCTAGGCAGCTGTCTAGGTTGCCTTACAGGTGGCACCGGCCCTGTTGATAGGTTTAGCAAGATGGTTCATTTTATTCCCCTGTCTAAACTCCCAAATGCCAAAACCCTGGCGTCTATTTTTGTGAAAGAGATTGTACGTTTACATGGTATCCCAGAAAATATTGTATCTGACAGGGGTGTGCAGTTTGTGTTCAAGTTTTGGAGGGCTTTCTGTCAAAAATGTCAGATTTCGTTGTCTTTTTCCTCTGCCTACCACCCTGAGAGTAATGGGCAGACTGAAAGCCTTATTCAGTCTGTGGAACAATTCCTGAGGTCGTATGTTGCTGATGACCAGCAATTATGGGTTAAATACCTTCTGTTGGCTGAATTTGCTTTGAATAACCATGTTAATTATTCTGCTGAGATTTCAGCTTTCTTTTGTAACCATAGTATCCATCCCCGTTTTCATTCTGGGTGATCCGTCTCCTCTTCTAACCCTGAGGCGGATAAGCTTTCCTCTGAACTGTGCACAGTTTGGTCCCGGGTTCAATCGAATCTAGAAAAGGCTCAAAGTACTCAGAAACTCAAGGCCGATAGAAGACGTTCCAAGGGGGTGAACTTTCAGGTTGGGGATAAGGTGTGGTTGTCCTCCAAGAATCTCTCTCTCAAGATAGCTTCTACAAAATTTGCTCCTTGTTTTATTGGACCGTATAAGATCACAGAGGTGATTAATCCGGTATCATTTAGGTTGGAGCTGACCAAGTCGTTCCACATTCATAATGTGTTTCATTAATCTCTACTTAAAATATTTTGAACCTGTTGTACCATTGAAAGCATTGACTCTGCCGCTTCTTGTTAATGATGCTGTCAAGTATGTGGTGTCTAGGTGTCTAAGATAGTGGATGTCCGGAGAGTGCGTAATTCCTTACAGTACCTGATTCACTGGAAGGGGTATGAACCCGAAGAGAGATCTTGGATACCTGCTAGGGAGGTTCATGCTCCTAGACTAGTTCTAAAATTTCATTTAGAACATCCTGAATGGCCGTTGCCAGAAGTCTTGGGTCCGGTGGCCCCGCATAAGAGGAGGGGTACTGTCACGGGACGCCGAGGCACTCGCTCTCCTCAGCGCCATCGGCATCCCATTTCTTTGCAGGAGCGAGGACACGCACAGCGTCCTCGTCTCCTAGGTGATAGGGGGCAGGACGGACCAGCCACGCATGTCTCCTCCGCGCAGCCGGTATCCTCAGTTCCCCCAGCAACCAGGGAAGGTCTAAGCACCGAGCTGGGCACTCGGTGCTCAGCTGTATTCCCTAGTGTGGGTCATGTGACGCTGTGTCATGGTCTTACCTTCTCACTGTTCTCCTTCGTTTGACATGTGCTGGCGGCCATCTTGGTTTCTGGGTTTCTTGTAGCCTCCCACCCTGCGGCTCCTCCTTCCCACTGGGAGGAGCTGGATGCCTAGCTCATATATATAGAAGGTCTGTGGCTTCAGTTCCTTGCTTGGTCCTCCTGTGTGCACATGCTTCAAAGACTGCTGCTGCTGCTTCTGGTTCCTGATCCTGGCCTCGTCTGACTACCCCGTTGGTTCCTGATCCTGGCTTCGTCTGACTACCCTCCTGGTTCCTGACCTCCGTCTACGCAAGACCCTGCTTCGGTTTAGCCATCCGTTTGGACGTTAGCTACGGCTTGATTTTCAATAAAGCCTTCTTATTTCCACCCATCTCTTGTTGTACGTCTGGTTCATGGTTCCATGACATTAGGACCAAGCCCTGAATTCTGACGGTACAGGGCCATCCTCGCTACCTACGCTGGTTGCCAGACTTGATCAGAAGGATCATCTGTTGGGTCGGTTCGCTGTGGCGTTACAAACCCTGCTTGAACGCACGGCTCATTTAGCTTCCGTTGCCGATGGGTCGGTTGTCGCTCCTGGGCCCGCTCCTTCCTACCAGGTCGGAGACCGTGTATGGTTGTCCACCCGCAACCTCAACCTTCGAGTGCCCACTCCCAAGCTGGCGCCTCGCTTTGTTGGTCCCTTCCGAGTGCTTCACAGGGTAAATCCGGTAGCCTATGCCCTTGCGCTTCCTCCTGGCATGCGGATCTCCAACGTGTTTCATGTCTCCCTGTTGAAGCCATTGGTGTGTAATCGTTTCACTTCCTCGGTTCCTCTGCCCCTTCCGGTCCAAGTGGGCAATCGTGAGGAATATGAGGTGAGCAATATCCTGGACTCACGCCTGGTCCGCGGTCGGTTGCAGTTTTTGGTCCATTGGCGTGGTTATGGTCCAGAGGAGCGTTCCTGGGTTCCCTCCGCAGATGTCCATGCTCCTGCGTTGCTCCGAGCCTTCCACGCACGCTTCCCTCTGAAACCGTTCCTTACACCGCGGAGGAGGGGCCCTTGAGGGGGAGGTACTGTCATGGTCTTACCTTCTCACTGTTCTCCTTCGTTTGACATGTGCTGGCGGCCATCTTGGTTTCTGGGTTTCTTGTAGCCTCCCACCCTGCGGCTCCTCCTTCCCACTGGGAGGAGCTGGATGCCTAGCTCATATATATAGAAGGTCTGTGGCTTCAGTTCCTTGCTTGGTCCTCCTGTGTGCACATGCTTCAAAGACTGCTGCTGCTGCTTCTGGTTCCTGATCCTGGCCTCGTCTGACTACCCCGTTGGTTCCTGATCCTGGCTTCGTCTGACTACCCTCCTGGTTCCTGACCTCCGTCTACGCAAGACCCTGCTTTGGTTTAGCCATCCGTTTGGACGTTAGCTACGGCTTGATTTTCAATAAAGCCTTCTTATTTCCACCCATCTCTTGTTGTACGTCTGGTTCATGGTTCCATGACACGCTGGCCACGTCCCATGACCCCAGCTAGCCAGTATTTAAGAGGCAGCCTGCTGGCCACAGGTTGCCTGTTAATTAGGTTCCTGGTGATTTTTGGTTTCCTGTATACTTACCTGATCCTGTGTTCCCTGACAATCCTCTGCCTGCTCCTCCTGTACTGCGCTACTCTCCTGGTATTCTGACCCCGGCTTCCACCTGACGATTATTTGCGGACTCCTGTTGTACTTTATTACTAGAGTTGAGCGGATACCTGGATGTTCGGGTTCGACGGGTTAGGTCGAACTTGAGAAAAAAGTTTGAGTTCAGGACCCGAACTTGACCCGAACTTAACCCCAAACCCGAACCCCATTGAAGTCAATGGGGACTTGAACTTTTAAGCACTAAAATGGCTGTAAAAATGTAATGGAAAGGTCTAGAGGGCTGCAAATGGCATCAAAATGTGGTTAAGAGCACGGCAAGTGGATAGGGAAATGACTTAAAATAACATAAAATAGGTAAAAATAATAATCTTGATCTAGGAGGACAAGGTCCATATGGAGTAGGAGGTTGAGGAGGAGGTGGATGTGGTGGTGTAGGTAGAAGCGGCGGTGGAGGAGGAGGTAGACTACACTGCTTTTTTGTTTTAAATTTTATTTAGAAAATTAGGGTACACCCCAAAACATTGGGAAATATAACCTGTGATAACCCCCTCCAGTCATGCTAAACACAAGTTCAGACAATACACTGGCTGCAGGGCAAGCCAGCACCTCCAAAGGGTAAAGGGCAAGCTCAGGCCATGTGCCCAATTTGGAGACCCAGACGTTGCAGGGGCTGACCCCTGTCAGTCAGTTCGTGTATCAACTTTCGATGTTCTTTTATGCGACTACCATGATGATCACGGGTGGCGGGGAATCAGGGTTCCAGGCCAGAGAGGGAGTGTGAGAAAGAGAGACCACATCCAAGGGAGGATTCATTTTTTCAAATTTAAAATTATAGAGTAGAAATATGGGAGAAATTATTAAAGCATAAAAGTGTGACAACTTTTCAAAGTTTAAGCATTGAATAAAAGGATGTGGCGCGCATTAATTACTGAATAATATATTACATTTTATTCCCTGTCACCTATGCATAGCATGTGTTTATTCACGTCTAAAATTGTATAATGTCAACCCAAGAATGTAACAGAAAAATTATTGAAATGTATTAAGCTGTCAACTAGGTAGAGGAGGGGTATATTACACCCAAAAATTGGTGAATTTCACCCAAAAATGTAACTGACAAATTTATTATTTTTTATTCGGTCTAATAGGTATAGGAGTTGTACATCACACCCAAAAATTGGTGAATTTCACCAGAAAATATAACTGACATTTTTTTTTTTGTTTAACATGTCTACTAGGTATAGCAGTGGTACTATACACCCAAAATTTGGCGAATGTCACCCGAAAATATAAAAGACTTTTTTTTTTTTTTAAACTGTCTATTTGGTATAGCAGTGGTACTATACACCCAAAAATTGCTAAATTTCACCAGAAAATGTAACTGACAAAGTAGTGAAATGATACAAAATAAAATGCGTACAAATAAAAAAAAAAAATTTGATTTATGAGGTGGACTTCCATATGGAGTAGGAGTTTGAGGAGGCAGAGGAAGTAGCGGTGTAGGTGGAAGCGGTGGTGGAGGACAACACAGGTTTTTGGTTTTAATTTTATTTTTCTAAATTAGGTTACACTCTAAAAGAGTGTGAAATATCCAAAATACAAGAATGGGCAATTGTGCTGCAGTATAACAATGGCTGGTTAGTGCCGGTATGCATGTCTATTCTGCACAAGGTACGGACAAGTCCTGAGAGATCCATGCTTGGTTCATTTTAACGAACGTGAACTTGTCCACATTTGCTGTGGACAGGAGGCTGCACTTGTCTGTGATGACACCCCCTGCCATGCTAAACACACGTTCAGATAATACACTAGCTGCAGGGCGGGCCAGCACCTTCAAGGTGTAAAGGGCAAGCTCAGTCCATGTGCCCAATTTGGAGACCCAAAAGTTGAAGGGGGCAGACCCGTCATTCAGTTCGTGTAGGCGTGTGCACAAATACTGGAATGACAGCATTTCAAAGGCCAGTCATTTAGAAATGTTGGCATTCAGGGCCAGGGATTGCGGGTGGGTCAGGGGGTACTTCCTCTCCAGCATTTAGGAGATGGAGAGCTGAATGCTTCTGTGGGACATTGTGGAGATGCTTGGTGACCCAGGTGTTGGTGTTGCTGGCAGATCCTCTGTTTGCGGGGTGCCAGGTGGCACTGTCACTCCACAGGTGGATGAAGAGGCCGAGACTGCAGCAGAAGAGGAAGCAGGAGGAGCCAGAGACCTTTCTTGGTTTTTGACATGTCTACTCCACTGCAGCTCGTGCTTTGCACTTAAATGCCTGGTCATGCAGATTGTGCTCAGGTTGAGAACATTTATGCCTCGCTTCAGGCTCTGATTGCACAGCGTGCAAACAACTTGTGTCTTGTCATCAGCACATTGTCTGAAGAACTGCCACGCCAGGGAACTCCTTGGTGCTGGCTTTGGTATGCTCGGTCCCTTGCTGCGGTGGGCAGTAGCAGGCGTACTGTCTAGAGGACGGCCGCTCTGCTTTTGCACCCTGCTCCCTCTTCTGCTGTGCTGGTGGCTCTGTGCGACCACCGCCTCTTCCTCCGAACTACATAGGTCACTCGCATGACCTTAATTCCATGTGGGGTCGAGGACCTCATCGTCCTCCACATCATCTTCCACCCAGTCTTCACACCTGCCTTCCTTGTCAGTCTGCACACTTTTGAAAGCCCCAGCAGTTGGCACCTGTGTTTCGTCATCATCCGAGACGTGCTGCAATGGTCCTCCCATGTACTCATCTTGAAAGATAAGTGGTTGGGCATTGGTGCATCTCTTCCACTTCTGGGGCAGGGCTAGGTGGATGGCCCTGGGAAACCCTGCTAACAAAGTCATCAAAAAGCAGAAGAGACTGCTGCATGACTTGGGGCTCAGACTGCTTGGCTGATTTGCAAGGGGGTGAGGTGAAAGACTGATGGACATCGACTGCAGGTGCCAACTGTGGTCTTTTAGCAGGAGACTGGGTGGGAGAAAATGTGAAGGAACTGGATCCACTGTCAGCAACCCAATCTACAATCGCCTGTACTTGTTCAGGCCTCACCATTCGTAGAGCAGCATTAGGCCCGACCAACTACCGCTGCAGGTTCTATCACCTTCTCGCACCTGAGGAAGGGGTTTTACTTGTGCGTGTAGCTGGCGCAGATCGACCACGTCCTCTCCCTGCAACAGGAGCTCCACCAGCAGCACCACAACCTGGGCCACGTCCCTTATTTAACGCTCTTCTCATATTTCTCAAATTTAGGATCTTGCCCTAAATGTGTGTTTAATTAATAGTAGAATAGAACGACAGTATTTAAAGGGTGTATCTCATACAGCCTGAACCAGACTAGGCCTTAATTAAAGATTTTGTTGCCCAAAATGGGTGTATTTCAAATGCCTGAATCAAACCCCTGTATGTAGAGGGCATATCTCACATGGCCTGGACCTCTGTAGGCCTAATGATTTCTTTGCCCAAAATGGCTGTATTTCAAATGCCTGAATCAAACCTTTGTATGCAGATGGTGTATCTCACACGGCCTGACCCACTGTAGGCCTGAATTAAAGATGTATTTGCCCAAAATGGCTGTATTTCAAATGCCTGAATCAAGCTACTGTATGTAGAGGGTGTATCTCACACGGTCTGAACCAGTGTAGCCTGAATTAAAGATTTCTTTGCCCAAAATGGCTGTATTTCAAATGCCTGAATCAAACCCCTGTATGTAGAGGGTGTATCTCACACGGGTGTTTGTTTAATAACTCAATATGGCAGCGGTATATAACCCAGGAATTTCAAACGTGCTTATGCTGCAAGGCCTGAAATATTGTGTATTTTGCCTCACAAAGGGTGTTTTATTAATGAAATAATATAAGCCCTGTATGTACAGGTTGTATCTCACACGGCCTGACCCACTGTAGGCCTGAATGAAATAGTTCTTTGCCACAAATAGCTGTATTTCAAATGCCTGAATTAAACCCCTGTATGTAAAGGGTGTATCTCTGTCATGGAACCATGAACCAGACGTACAACAAGAGATAAGTGGAAATAAGAAGGCTTTATTGAAAATCAAGCTGTAAGGCAAAAGTCCAAACGGATGGCTAAACCGAAGCAGGGTCTTGCGAAGCCAGAGGTCAGGAACCAGAAGGGTAGTCAGACGAAGCCTGGATCAGGAACCAGCAGGGTAGTCAGACGAAGCCTGGATCAGGAACCAGCAGGGTAGTCAGACGAAGCCAGGATCAGGAACCAGAAGCAGCAGCAGTCTTAGAAGCATGTGAACACAGGAGGACCAAGCAAGGAACTGAAGCCACAGACCTCCTATATATATGAGCTAGGCATCCAGCTCCTCCCAGTGGGAAGGAGAAGCCGTAGGGTGGGAGGCTACAAGAAACCCAGAAACCAAGATGGCCGCCAGCACATGTCAAACGAAGGAGAACAGCAAGAAGGTAAGACCATGACAGTACCTTCCCCTCAAGGGCCCCTCCTCCGCGGAGTAAAGAACGGTTTCTGAGGGAAGCGTGCGTGGAAGGCTCGGAGCAAGGCAGGAGCATGGACATCTGCGGAGGGAACCCAGGAACGCTCCTCTGGACCATAACCATGCCAATGGACCAAAAACTGCACCCGACCGCGGACCAGGCGTGAGTCAAGGATATTGCTCACCTCATACTCCTCACGATTGCCCACTTGGACCGGACGAGGCCGAGGAACCGAGGAAGTGAAACGATTACACACCAGTGGCTTCAACAGGGAGACATGAAACACGTTGGAGATCCGCATGCCAGGAGGAAGCGCAAGGGCATAGGCTACCGGGTTTACCCTGCGAAGCACTCGGAAGGGACCAACAAAGCGAGGCGCCAGCTTGGGAGTGGGCACTCGAAGGTTGAGGTTGCGGGTGGACAACCATACGCGGTCTCCGACCTGGTAGGAAGGCGCGGCCGCTCGTCTGCGATCAGCCTGGAGTCTCTGGCGCTGCGCAGAGACCTCAAGGGACCTCTGGATCTGTACCCAAGAAGCACGTAGGACGGAAAGGTGATCCTCCACAGCCGGAATATCCTGGGGAGAGAATACCTCCGGTAACACGGCATGTTGGAACCCATAATTGGCCATAAAGGGAGACGTCCCAGAGGAAGAGTTCACCGCCGTGTTCCTGGCAAACTCAGCCCAAGGCAGGAGGTCAACCCAATTGTCTTGGTGATCGGAGACATAGCAACGAAGGAATTGCTCCAAGGCCTGATTGGATCGTTCTGCGGCCCCATTGGACTGAGGGTGGTAGGCCGAGGAGAAAGAGAGATGAATCCCCAACTGGGAGCAAAAGGAGCGCCAGAACCTGGACACAAACTGACTCCCCCGATCCGACACAATCTCCTTGGGCAAACCGTGCAACCGGAAGACCTCCCTGGCAAAAATCGTGGCCAACTCTTGTGCAGAGGGTAACTTCTTGAGAGGAACACAGTGGCACATTTTGGAAAACCGATCCACAATCATGAGAATGACCGTATGGCCTCGGGATGCAGGGAGGTCCACAATGAAATCCATCCCCAGGTGTGACCATGGACGCTCCCCGGTGGCTATGGGTTGCAAAAGGCCCAACGGACGGTGCCGAGAGGACTTACTCTGGGCACAAACGGAGCATGCCGCTACATATGCGGCGATGTCGGAACGTAGAGAAGGCCACCAGAACAGACGTGAAACAGCCCAGGACAGCTGATTCTTTCCAGGATGCCCCGCGGCCTTGGAGTTATTGTAGGTTCGCAACAACCGAGTGCGCAACTCCTCAGGCACAAAACATCTGCCGTTGGGTCTCCCAGAGGGAGCACCAGATTGAGCCGCCAAAATCTGCTCACCCAGGGGAGAGGTCAGGCTGGTGCGAATGGCGGCCAGGATCTGATTCGGAGGTATGACCGAAGTCGGAATCGACTCCTCCCCGGACAGCTCGGAGTACTGCCGTGATAAGGCATCCGCTCTGATGTTCTTGGAACCGGGTAGGTAGGAGACCACGTAATTAAAACGTGACAAGAACAGAGCCCATCTGGCCTGACGTGGTGTCAATCTCTTGGCCTCAGAGAGGTAGGTCAGATTCTTGTGGTCCGTCAGGATGAGAACCGGAACCACCGAGCCCTCGAGCAAGTGCCTCCATTCTTTAAGGGCCTGCACGATGGCCAATAACTCCCTGTCACCAATCTGATAGTTGCACTCCGCGGAAGACAGTTTCCGGGAGTAAAACCCACAAAGAAGCAGAGGACCCTCTGGTTTTCTACGCTGAGACAGAAGGGCGCCTACTCCCGTCTCAGACGCGTCCACCTCGAGGACAAAAGGCAACCCAGGGTTGGGATGCGACAGAATCGGAGCCGACACAAAGGCGGACTTTAGAGCCTCAAAAGCTCGGATGGCCTCGAGCGGCCAGACCTGGGGATTACTGCCCTTCCTGGTCAGATCCGTGAGAGGCTTGGCTAGCATGGAAAAGTCCCTGATGAACTTCCGATAATAATTGGCGAAGCCCAAAAAGCGCTGCAGGGCACGAAGACCACTGGGCTGGGGCCACTGTAAGACAGCCGAAACCTTCTCAGGATCCATGGAGAACCCCTCAGCGGAAATGATGTAACCTAAGAAGGTTACCTGGGATCGGTGAAATTCGCATTTCTCAAGCTTACCGAACAGCTTGTTCTCTCGTAACCGTTGCAACACTCGTCTGACATCCAGAATGTGGGCCTCCATGGATTCAGAATATACCAAGATGTCATCCAAATAGACCACCACACACTGCTGTAACAGGTCACGGAAAACATCGTTGATGAATTCCTGGAAGACTGCGGGCGCATTGCACAACCCAAAGGGCATAACCAAGGATTCATAATGACCGGTCCTGGTGTTAAACGCGGTCTTCCACTCATCGCCCGCCTTGATCCTTACCAGGTTATATGCCGCCCTCAGGTCGAGTTTGGTAAAGACCGTGGCCCCTTTGAGGTGATCGAACAGCTCGGAAATCAAGGGTATCGGGTAAGCGTTCTTGATCGTGATGCGATTGAGACCCCTGTAATCGATGCAAGGCCTCAACTCACCGCCCTTCTTTTTCACAAAGAAAAATCCAGCCCCTGCCGGGGACGAGGATTTGCGAATGTGTCCGCGTGAAAGCGCCTCCCTCACGTACACCTCCATGGCCTCATTCTCCGCTACCGACAGTGGATAGACTTTGCCACGAGGAGGAACGGCACCAGATTGTAACTCTATGGCACAATCGTATGGGCGGTGCGGAGGTAGGGCAACCGCACGCACCTTATCGAATACATCCCGGTACTCCTCGTATTCAGGAGGCAACAGAGAGCCCGAGGAAGTACACAGCAACTTGACAGACCCATGGATGCAACTAGCCCCACACTGCGGTGACCACGAGAGGATCTCAGCCGATCTCTAATCGAAAGTCGGATTATGCTTCTGGAGCCAGGGGTACCCCAAGACCACCGAGTAGTGTGGAGACGAAATAACCTGGAAACAGACCGACTCTCTGTGAACGGCACCAATGGCCATCCCCACTGGAAGGGTCTCATGAGTCACGTGTGGCGGCAGAAGGGGTCTGCCGTCTATCGCCTCAAGAGCCAGTGGGGAACCTCGAGGCTGCAGAGGAATGGAATTGGCGGCAGCGAACACACTATCAATGAACAAACCACCAGCACCAGAGTCCACCAACGCCTGGGTCGTCACCGAGCCCCCGACCCAGGAGAGGACAACAGTAATCAGTGGTTTGTCAACACGGGAAACCGGGGACGAGGAGACTCCACCCAAGATCTGCCCCCGACAGGATCTCAGGTGCGAGCGTTTCCCGGACGGTTCGGGCATGCCAACCGAAAATGCCCACCGAGACCACAGTACATGCATCGGCCCTCGCGTCTCCGGAGTGCCCTCTCC
Organism: Bufo gargarizans; assembly: GCF_014858855.1. Taxonomy (NCBI): domain Eukaryota; kingdom Metazoa; phylum Chordata; class Amphibia; order Anura; family Bufonidae; genus Bufo; species Bufo gargarizans. The sequence goes on from NC_058087.1 coordinate 100,507,764, forward strand.
CCCTCGGACAGGCGAGTAAACCCCAGCTGCATGGGTTCACCCCCAGACAAGTCATCCCCAGGCGGCGTTGGAGGAGAGGGAGGCACGGGTGGGACAGCAAACGTAGGCGCCAATCTGTTAGAAGGCCTCCGCAGGCTCTCCTTAAAGGAAGGTCTCTCCCTGAGTCTGGTGTCAATCAAAATCAGGAAAGAAATAAGAGACTCGAGCATCCGAGAGACCATGAGAGAAAGCAGCGACCAGAGCCTCATTATTCCAGCCCACCTCTGCTGCCAGGGTACGAAACTCAATGGCGTATTCAGCTACGGATCGTGAACCCTGTCTGATGGACATAAGGAGCTTCGCAGCAGAGGCAGCACGAGCCGGCACATCGAATACCTTCCGAAGAGAAGCAACAAAACCGGAAAACTCGGCAACCACCGGATTGTTGTTCTCCCATAAAGGGCTGGCCCAGGCCAAGGCCTTGTCCGAGAGCAGCGAGATCAAGAAGCCCACCTTTGATCTCTCAGTAGGAAAGGCATGTGGCAGCAGCTCGAAATAAATGCCCACCTGGTTAAGGAAACCTCGGCACTGAGTTGGCTCTCCCCCAAAGCGCTGTGGAAGGGGGGCAGAACCGGTCATACCCCGAAACACCGCAGGCGCAGCAACAGGTGTCGGGGTAGACTCTGGCGCAACAACCGGAGCGGCAGTAGGAGCGGGCCCAGGAGCGACAACCGACCCATCGGCAACGGAAGCTAAATGAGCCGTGCGTTCAAGCAGGGTTTGCAACGCCACAGCGAACCGACCCAACAGGTGATCCTGCTGATCAAGTCTGGCAACCAGCGTAGGTAGCGAGGATGGCCCTGTACCGTCAGAATTCATGGCTTGGTCCTAATGTCATGGAACCATGAACCAGACGTACAACAAGAGATAAGTGGAAATAAGAAGGCTTTATTGAAAATCAAGCTGTAAGGCAAAAGTCCAAACGGATGGCTAAACCGAAGCAGGGTCTTGCGAAGCCAGAGGTCAGGAACCAGAAGGGTAGTCAGACGAAGCCTGGATCAGGAACCAGCAGGGTAGTCAGACGAAGCCTGGATCAGGAACCAGCAGGGTAGTCAGACGAAGCCAGGATCAAGAACCAGAAGCAGCAGCAGTCTTAGAAGCATGTGAACACAGGAGGACCAAGCAAGGAACTGAAGCCACAGACCTCCTATATATATGAGCTAGGCATCCAGCTCCTCCCAGTGGGAAGGAGAAGCCGCAGGGTGGGAGGCTACAAGAAACCCAGAAACCAAGATGGCCGCCAGCACATGTCAAACGAAGGAGAACAGCAAGAAGGTAAGACCATGACAATCTCACACGGCCTGAACCACGGTAGGCCTGAATTAAATATTGGCACACCAAATGGCTGTATTTCAAATCTCTGATTCTAACCCAAATGTATTAAGGGTGTATCTCACAATGACATCTGCATCAAAGGCTGCCAACAAATATTTTTTTTGCCGAAATGTGTTTGTTTAACAACTGAATTTGATAGCAGTATATATGTCTGTAATTTCACACGTGCTGATGCTGCAAGGCCTGAAAATACAGTTTTTTTTTGGGCAGAAAAGTGTGTTTTTAAAACCCCAGAAAATGATGGGTGCATTTCTAGCTTAAATTGCACACTGACTAATCCAGATGTTGTATATTGTCAAAAAAGTGCTTTTGTGGTCACAGAATATGAAAACTGTATTTATTAAACTTGAATTTAACACTTGCAGATTAGTAAAATAGTGTTTTTTTGCAAAAAAGTGTGTTTTTCAAACCCCAGAAAATGATGGGTGTATTTCTATCTTAAATTGCACACTGACTAATCCAGATGTTGCATATTGCCAAAAAAGTGTTTTTTTCTAATCTCTGATTCTAACCCAAATGTATTAAGGGTGTATCTCACAATGACATCTGCATCAAAGGCAGCCAACAAATGGTTTTTTTGCCGAAATGTGTTTGTTTAACAACTGAATTTGATAGCAGTATATATGTCTGTAATTTCACACGTGCTGATGCTGCAAGGCCTGAAAATACTGTTTTTTGGGGCAGAAAAGTGTGTTTTTAAAACCCCAGAAAATGATGGGTGTATTTCTAGCTTAAATTGCACACTGACTAATCCAGATGTTGTATATTGCCAAAAAAGTGTTTTTATGGTCACAGAATATGAAAACTGTATATATTAAACTTGAATTTAACACTTGCAGATCAGGAAAATATAGTTTTTTGACAAAAAAAATTGTGTTTTTAAAACCCCAGAAAATGATGGGTGTATTTCTAGCTTAAATTGCACACTGACTAATCCAGATGTTGTATATTGCCAAAAAAGTGTATTTTTGGTCACAGAATATGAAAACTGTATTTATTAAACTTGAATTTAACACTTGCAGATTAGGAAAATAGTGTTTTTTGGCAAAAAAGTGTGTTTTTCAAACCCCAGAAAATGATAGGTGTATTTCTACCTTAAATTGCACACTGACTAATCCAGATGTTGTATATTGCCAAAAAATTGATTTTTTTTGGTAACAGAATATGAAAGCTGTATATATTAAACTTGAATTCAACACTTGCAGATTAGGAAAATACTGTTTTTTGGCAAAAGAGTGTGTTTTTAACCCCTTAAGGACTTAGGGCGTACCGGTACGCCCTATTTCCCGAATCCTTAAGGACTCAGGGCGTACCGGTACGTCCTAACTTTAAATCGCGATTGCGGGGGTTAATCAGAACAGGATGCCGGCTGAAATCATTAAGCCGGCATCCTGTAACAACGCCAGGGGGGTCATTTGACCCCCCCGTATCGGCGATCGCAGAAAACTGCAGGTCAATTCAGACCTGCGGTTTGCTGCGTTTCCGGTCCCTTCGGATCTCCGGTGACCCGATGAACCGGAAAAAGACTGCGATCAGTGGCGTGATTATACACCACCAATCACAGTCCGAAGATTTGAAGAGGTGGTACTGGCCCTGGTGCTGAATCCTGCTGTCCAGGGTGCTGAGAAGCGCGAGATTCAAACTTCCTGCGCTCCTCTCTCCCCTCCTCTTCCTGTGCAGCACCGTCCAGCACCAGCTCCTGAGTCCCCCTAATCGGCATCCATCACCCTCCTGCACCCATCTCCCTCCAGGTTAGGGTAAGTGAGGGAGAGGCACCGTTAGGCAGGGACAGAAGGGAAAAGTAAGTTAGGAAAAAAAATAGCACTTTTATTCTAAACTTTCTTTGTTTCAGCTTTCAGACCCCAGATCCCCCTGCCACTTGCCCCCCACCACCAGCCCCCTTACCACTACAGTCTGAGAGCCATACATATCGGGCATCTTCGCGTCCGTAAAAATCGTCTCTATAAAAATAACCTTTAACCTAACCCCCCCCCCCCCCCCCCCCCGGATGAACAGCTTTAAAAAAAAAAAAAAAGCCTTTTTTGGTCACCTAACATTAGAAAAAGTGTAATAGCGAGCGATCAAAATGTCATATGCACCCCAAATTAGTGCCTATAAAACCACCATCTCATCCCGCAAAAAATGAGCCCTAACATTAGATAGTTGCCCAAAAAAAAACCTGCAGCTCCCAGGCTATGGAGATACTAAAATATTTTTGGGGGTTCCTAAAATGATAATATAGTGTAAAATCCAAATAAATTTTAAAATGTAGACATATTAGGTATCTCCGCGTCCGTAAGAATCTTCCCTATAAAAATAACATTTGACCAAACCCCTCGGATGAACAGCGTTAAAAATATAAAATAAAAACGGTGCCAAAACACCAATTTTTGGGCAAAATTTACATTTGAATTCTTTTTTCCTGTAATAAAGCAAGGGTTAACAGCCAAACAAAACTAAATATGTTTTGCCCTGATTCGGTAGTTTGCAGAAACACCCCATATGTGGTCGTAAATGGCTATATAGCCACACGGCAGGGCATAGAATGAAGGGAACTCCATATGTTGTTTTTTTTACACCATGTCCCATTAGAAGCCCCTCCTGATGTAGCCTAGACTAGAAACTCCAAAAAAGTGACCCCATCTAAGAAACTACACCCCTCAAGGTATTCAAAAGTTGCTTTACAAACTTTGTTAACCCTTTAGGTGTTCCACAAAACTAAATAGCGAATGTAGAAACAATTTTAGAATTTAACTTTTTTGTTACCTTGCCTCAAAAAAGTGTAATATAGAGCAACCAAAAATCATATTTACCCCTAAAATAGTCCCAAAACAACAACCACCTTATCCCGTAGTTTCATAGATGGGGTCACTTTTATGGAGCTTCTACTCTAGGGGTGCATCAGGGGGCTTGAAAAGGGTACATGGTGTAAATAAACCAGTCCAGCAAAATCTGCCTCCCAAAAACCATATGGCATTCCCCTTCTTCTATGTCCTGCCGTTTAGCCAAATAGTAGTTTACGACCACATATGGGGTGTTTCTGCAAACTACAGAATCAGGGCAACCCATTTTGAGTTTTGTTTGGCTGTTAACCCATTTTTTCCAGTAATAGAGTAAGGGTTAAAATTGAATTTTATTTTAAAAAATAGACATTTCTAAATTGTTTCTCAATCTGCTATTAACTCTTGTGGAACACCTAAAGGGTAACAAAGTTTGTAAACCCAGTTTTGAATACCTTGAGGGGTGTTACTTTCTTAGATGGAGTCACTTTTTTGAAATTTCTATTCTAGGGGTGCAACGGGAGACTTCAAATGGGACATGGTATAAACAAAACCAGTCCTGCAAAATCTGCCTTGCGAAACACATATGGTGTTCCCCTCCTTCTATGTCCTCCCATTTGGCCAAACAGTAGTTTACGACCACATTTGGGGTGTTTCTGCAAACTACAGAATCAGGGCAACCTATATTGAGTGTTGTTTGGCAGTTAACCCTTATTTTTTTTCTGGAAACAATTGATTATATTAAAAAAAGAAATCCCAAAAATAGAAATTTCTAAATTGTTTCTCCAGTTGCCATTAACTCTTGTGGAACACCTAAAGGGTTAACAAAGTTTGTAAACCCAGTTTTGAATACCTTGAGGGGTGTACTTTCTTAGATGGAGTCACTTTTTTAAAATTTCTATTCTAGGGGTGCAATGGGGGGCTTCAAATGGGACATGGTATAAACAAAACCAGTCCTGCCAAATCTGCCTTGCAAAACCCATATGGTGTTCCCCTCCTTATTGAGTTTTGTTTGGCTGTTAACCCTTACTTTATTGCTGGAAAAAATTGGTTAAAATGGAAAATTTTCCAAAAAAATTGAAATTTCTAAATTGGTTCTCCATCTGCCATTAACTCTTGTGGGACACCTAAAGGGTTAACAAAGTTTGTAAACCCAGTTTTGAATACCTTGAGGGGTGTACTTTCTTAGATGGAGTCACTTTTTTGGAATTTCTATTCTAGGGGTGCAAGGGGGGGGGGGAGGGGGGGGGGGCTTGAAATGGGACATGGTATAAACAAAACCAGTCCTGCCAAATCTGCCTTCCAAAACCCATATGGCGTTCCCTTCTTTCTATGTGCTCCCGTTTGGCCAAACAGTAGTTTACGACCACATATGGGGTGTTTTTGCAAACTACAGAATCAGGGCAACCCATATTGAGTTTTGTTTGGCTGTTAACCCTTACTTTATTGCTGGATAAAATGGGTTAAAATTGAAAATTTTCTAAAAAATAGAAATTTCTAAATTAGTTCTCCATCTGCCATTAACTCTTGTGGAACACCTAAAGGCTTAACAAAGTTTGTAAACCCAGTTTTGAATACCTTGAGTGGTGTACTTTCTTAGATGGATTCACTTTTTTGGAATTTCTATTCTAGGGGTGCAAGAGGGGGGGGGCTTGAAATGGGACATGGTATAAACAAAACCAGTCCTGCAAAATTTGGGGGGTGTACTTTCTTAGATGGAGTCACTTTTTTGGAAATTCTATTCTTGTTTGGCAGTTAACCCTTGTTTTTTTCCAGGAAAAAAATTGATTATATTGGAAAATTTTCCCAAAAATCTAAATTCTTAAAATTGATGTCCATTTGCCATGAAGTCTTGAGGAAGACCTAAAGGGTTAACAAAGTTTTTAAAAACAGTTTTGAATACCTTGAGGGGTATAATTTCTAGAATGTTTTTTTTTGGGATCGTTTCTATTATGTAAGCCTCACAAAGTGACTTCAAACCTGAACTGGTCCATAAAAAGTGGGATTTTGAAGATTTCTGAAAAACTTCTAAATTTGCTTCTAAACTTTTAAGCCTTGTAACATCCCAAAAAAATAAAATATCATTCCCAAAATGCTACAAACATGAAGTAGACATATGGGGAATGTAAAGTCATCACAATTTTGGGGGGTATTACTATGTATTACAGAATTAGAGAAACTGAAACTTAGAAATTTGCAAATTTTTCAAACTTTCTGGAAAATATGTTATTTTTTATGCAAAAAAATTAACTTTTTTGACCCAATTTTAGCAGTGTCGTGAAGTACAATATGTGACGAAAAAACTTTCTCAGAACGGCCTGGGTAAGTCAAAGCGTTTTAAAGTTATCAGCACTTAAAGTGACACTGGTCAGATTTGCCAAAAATGGCCAAGTCTAAAAAGTGAAATAGGGCTGAGTCTTTAAGGGGTTAAAACCCCAGGAAATGATGGGTGTATTTCTAGCTTACATTGCACACTGACTAATTCAGATTTTGTATATTGCCAAAAGTGTTTTTTTGGTAACAGAACATGAAAGCTGCATATATATTAAACTTGAATTTAACACTTGCAGATCAGGGAAATAGTGTTTTTTGGCAAAAAAAAAGTGTGGGTGTATTTCTAGCTTAAATTGCACACTGACTAATCCAGATGTTGTATATTGCCCAAAAAATTTTGATTTTCAATGTCCAAAAAGCTTAGATGCAGTGCTGGTGCACTGAGCTTGCATAAAATGGCCGCTGCCGCTGCCCACCTAACTAACAGATGGATAAAAGTTGTTGTTTTTTTGGTCAATGAGCTCAGGGCAAGGTAAAAAGATTGTGCCCTGCATCCACACAACTATTTCTATGTAGATAGCTGAGTTAGATTCTGTCCTATTCTCTCCCTGAAATCACAAGTCCAGCATCATCCTCTCCCTACACAGCAGTGACGTGCAGCGCTATGTGACTCAAGCTTATATAGAGCCTGGGTCACATGCTACACTGGCCAATCACAGGCATGCCATTAGTAGGCATGGCTGTGATGGCTTCTAAGGTCAGACAGTTAAACGCTTGTTGATTGGCTGCTCTGCAGCCTTTCAAAAAGCACTGAGAAATCGCCGAACACCGAACCCGAACCTAAACTTTTACTGAAATGTTCGGGTCCGGGGTCCAAAAATGCTAAAGTTCGGTACGAACCCAAACTTTACAGTTCGGGTTCGCTCAACCCTATTCATTACTTTCCTGGTATTTGACTTTGGCTTCTCCTGACTATTCTCTGCTTATCCCTTGGTACTGCGTATCTCTCTACGTGTTGACTCGGTCCATTTACAATCTATTATTTGTCCTTTCTGTCCTCCCTGCACATATCCTAAGTTGGGGACTGCTGTCCAGTTGTCCCCTGTCATCAGGACTCGCGAGGCAAGTAGGCAGGGGTGAAGGTGGAGCGCAGTGGTCACTATCCTCCCCACTGTGTGTGTGTACGCGACAGTTTCCTTGGTGACAGTGTCTCATCCTTTAGCAATAATGGTTTCTCCTAATGTTCTAGTTTTTGGCATTATTTCTCCAGACTTTTGGTTAGGAAGTTAACTTGCTCTGTCAAGCAGGGACATGCACATTTTGAAGGGCAGGGGCTTAAGTAAAAAAAAAATGGGGCACTTGTCATAATTTCAAAAAATGTTGGTACCACGAAGCTTACTTTTCTCGAAGTCCACATACATGATGCCACATGGAGGAACACTTCCAGATTGTTTTGTGGTGGCGGACAGAAAATAATGTGGTGCTTATAGAACAGACTACACAGTGTAGCGGTATATTGTATATTATGTGGCACAGTGTATGCTATATGTGTATAACAAACATATTTCACATGAAAACTTAAAATTACTTGGCTTGGCACCACTTCAACACTTTGACCGGGGGCTCAGTGGAACTGATTTTGTGTTTTATCCTAATGAGAAAGATTTCATAATAAGGATTTGGAGAAAGGGGCCGAGGGATAGCAGAGCAGGGAGAGGCTGGTGCTGCTACTAGGGGGTCATACCGTGGGGGAGTAATAAAGCCCACCATAATGCCCTCCCCAGTAGTAATAATTCTCCTTATAATAGACAGTGCAAAAAATACCCCTTTCAGACGTGGCGATATGTAATATTTTATTTATTTATTGTTTATATATTGTATATGTAAAATTGGGAAAGGGGGTGATTTATACTAATTTGGTGTATTTTTTAAAACAGTTTATTTAATAACTATTAATCCCTTGTCTTATTCACCCTAATAGAGCTCTATTAAGGTGAATAGGACTTCACACTCTCCCTGCTGCCTTGTGCTCTGTGCACTTTGTGGCAACTGCCACCAACAATTTTAATACTGTGGAGGGAGGGGGAGGGCACACTGCGCCACCAATGTTTTTAATACAGGGGGGGGGGGACAAAAGTATCGACTACCAAAAAGTTTGATACCCAAAACAACCCTGGTGCATATCTGCGTCAGTGTTTTTCTCTCTGAGCTTGGCCAGGATTTCACTTCTCTGAGGGCCGATCCTTCCAATTGTGCAAGCAGGATTTATATTTGCTGTTCTGTTGACACAGGGTACAATCTGAATATAGCCAACATGTTTCTTTAAATTCCCTTACAGTAAGAGCTTCCCCTGCGTATCATGGGAACCAGGGTGCTCCAAAGAAATAATATGCAAAATAACTGTGGAGCCCCAGTTGTGGGTCTTCAACACAGTGTAAGCCAGATATCCTTCAAAGGAAGGAAAACCAAGCAAAGGGGTGTCCCCATTACATAGATCACCAAATCCACCATATTAAGTGCCCCCTATGTCAAGATCCTGCTCTTTTACAAGCCTTAAGAATGTGACGGGGAAAACCTAAGCCAGTTATCCATCCTCAGACAGCTGTTTCAGGGTGTTGCCCCTCATCAGTGTGGAGTAGGATTCTGGCTAAACAGGAGCAATGCCTTGGAGACTACTCAAACAAAACTATAGCTGATCTTAGGGAGACCAGCTACAGAAAACACTGTGGAGCCTCATTTAAGAGTCTCAACACATCAATCCAAAGTGCAAAGCTCCCTGGGAAACAGTACAATGCCAAATAAAGAATAATTCTCCAAAGAAATAAGGCATTGTTAAAGGCATCATGCTTGGTGCTGCAACGGCTGGTGATGCATTAGGACCAGTTGCGGCTACTGCAAGGGACCTGTTAAGGTCAGGCTGCTCACTATCTCCTTGTTCAGACATAGCAGTGACAAGCCTTCAGCGTTGCTATGGGCAACCGCTACTTTCTAGGTGTCTGGCCCTTTAAGAGTCGTTGTGACAACTTAATATAGAGCAGTATAGCGCTCTGTAAGGCAGATTATGATCCTAAACAGTCCCGCTTAAGGTTACTTCTTCCCAGTGGCACTTACTCTGACATTCCTGGAAGGTTCTCAGGTTGCAGGGGAATCGGAACACTATTATATTTGTTCTGTGGAGAAGGGCTGTTGATCTCCCTATTTTTTTTTTTCATTCACCCTCACGTAGTCTCGCATCTCTTAAGTGTGCGTGCTCCCTTCTCATTTCCTCCCCCTTAAAAGGTAAGTTTGCAAGGCAGGAGGGTCGGCGCTGATTTGCAAGTATTAGCAGCAGCGTTAGTATTGGCACAACTGTAATAAGTTATTTTGCTTAAGAGTATTCGCTTTATAGGGGGTGTGGCCTCACAACAATAGCGCAGCACAACTAATAAGTTCATTCACTGACAGCAAGCAGTGATAGTGAAACAGAAATATGCGATTTTTCCAGTTTTAACACTGCAGTTCAATAACAGGTGACTAGTACTGCACGTCCAGGCAATATATTTGGACAGTTCTGCAGCTCAATAGAAACGTTTAAAGTTTGCACTGTATTAAAGCACATTGACCGTCTCTCAGGCAAACAAGTGGGGCTTATTCTCATAAGGCAATAGCACACAGTTATATTGCACTAATCCTGTTCGTGACACCAATTCATGCAACATGCCGGGGCTCCCTATGAAGGATGCGCACGTGAACGTACTAGTGATAAGGTGCCGAGGATAGTAGTACTCACAGTTTAGTTGTCCCTTGGGGCCGGCAGTGCAGTGGATGGGAAGACAGCACGTAATCCTCCGGGGCACTCTCTGTTGCAGGGAACACCAGCCAGATGTTGGTTGAGGTGCCCTTGATGGTAATTGGTGCAAGGTGCTTTTGCAGCTGGGCCCCTGGTTTGTGACGCCAGTACCATTAGGTGCAAAGGTTGGTGGTAGTAGTTTGAAATTATGATATAGAATAAGGGAGACTAGAGCTTTTAACAAACTCCCAGTACTTTACTGAAGCTGTTCCACAGAACATAAAGGTATGCAACAGTCATTTACATAAAGGCAGCTTTCACAGTGATTCACATTAGTTCCCAGAAGTTGCATAAGGAATCATCCTCTATAACAATCAGTCTTTCTCTCTATTTTGTCTCCAGGTTGGAGGGATGAACTATCTCTGTTGTACTGTATAATGCTGTACTTCTGTATCCTCTTCTAGGAATACTATACTCAGACAAATGGCCCTTTTGTATTTAATTATGGTGGGTAGCTTGTAGCTTGTAGCTTTGAATCGCTCCACCTGATGCAAATGAGCCTGGACATATATCTGTATCTAAGCTATGTATCTAAGCTATATCTGTATCTAAGCTATTTATGTAACTAAGCTAGATACATCTAAGTAATATCTATATTAGATAGATATATCTTAGTTATATACAGTGGATATAAAAAGTTTACACACCCCTGTTAAAATGTCAGGTTTCTGTGATGTAAAAAAAATGAGACAAAGATAAATCATTTCTGGACTATTCCACCTTTAATGTGACCTATAAACTGTACCACTCAATTGAAAAACAAACTGACATCTTTTAGGTGGAGGGAAGAAAACAAAAAAAAACTAGAATAATGTGGTTGCATATATAACTGGGGATGTAGCTGTTTTCAGAATTAAGCTATTGCATTCAAAATCATGTTAAATAGGAGTCCGCATACATCTGCCATCATTTAAAGTGCCTCTGATTAACCCCAAATAAAGTTCAGCTGCTCTAGTTAGTCTTTCCTTTCCTTGTTTTTTTTCCGCATCCCACAGCAAAAGCCATGGTCCACAGAGAGCTTCCAAAGCATCAGAGGGATATCATTGTTAAAAGGTATCAGTCAGGAGAAGGGTACAAAAGAATTTCCAAGGCATTAGATATACCATGGAACACAGTGAAGACAGTCAAGTGGAGAAAATATGGCACAACATTGACATTACCAAGAACTGGACGTCCCTCCAAAATTGCTGAAAAGACGAGAAGAAAACTGGTCTGGGAGGCTACCAAGAGGCCTACAGCAACATTAAAGGAGCTGCAGGAATTTCAGGCAAGTACTGGCTGTGTACAATCTCCCATATGTCTGGGCTATGGGGTAGAGTGGCAAGACGAAAGCCTTTTATTTCAAAGAAAAACATCCAAGCCAGGCTATATTTTGCAAAAACCCATCTGAAGTCTCCCAAAAGCATCTGGGAAAAGGTGTTATGGTCTGATAAAACCAAGGTTGAACTTTTGGCCATAATTCCAAAAGATATGTTTGGCGCCAAAACAACACTGCATATCACCAAGAGAACACCATACCCACAGTGAAGCATGGTGGTGGCCGCATCATGCTTTGGGGTTATAAGCTAGAGGGAATTATGAATATTTCCAAATACCAGTCAATATTGGCACAAAACCTTTCAGGCTTCTGCTAGAAAGCTGAACATGAAGAGGAACTTCCTCTTTTAGCATGACAAGGACCCAAAGCATACATCCAAATCAACAAAAGAATGGCTTCGCCAGAAGAAGATTGAAGTTTTGGAAAGGCCCAGCCAGAGCCCAGACCTGAATCCGATTGAAAATCTGTGGGGTGATCTGGAGAGGGCTGTGCACAGAAGATGCCCTCACAATGTGACAGATGTAGAGTGTTTTTGCCAAGAAGAGTGGGCAAATTTAGCCAAGTCAAAATGTGCCTTGCTGATAGACTCATACCCAAAAAGACTGAGTGCTGTAATAAAATCAAAAGGTGCTCAACAAAGTATTAGTTTAAGGGTGTGCACACTTATGCAACCATATTATTTTATTTTTATATTTTTTCTTCCCTCTACCTAAAAGATTTCAGTTTGTTTTTCAATTGAGTGGTACAGTTTATAGGTCACATTAAAGGTGGAAAAAGTTCTGAAATGATTTATCTTTGTCTCATTTTTTTTTTACATCACAGAAACCTGACATTTTAACAGGGGTGTGTAGACTTTTTATATCCACTGTATATAACTTCGATACAGATATATCTTAGAAACAGTTCAAGCTTATATACTGATATAGCTTAGATATAGCAATAACTTAAATATAGCTATAGCTATATCTATATGAAGACAATTATTTACTTTTTGTGTCCTGGGGTGGTATCAGGAGTGTAATGTGGACTTGTTGAGGGGACCAGGGCTATAATAACAATACCCAGACGCGGGAGGGGAACGGGTAAACTGGCCCATGGAAGTGTGGTAAGGTGCCAGACTCATAACCTGCTGCCGAATCAATCTATCACCATGACTCTGGTAAGGATCGCGCATGCGCTATCGCTTACAATCAACGAGGCTGTGTGAGGAGAGCAAAAGAGGGGCGGGCACCAATGGCTCTGATGTTTCGTTTACAGAGGAGTCAAGCCACTTCCTCAAGCAGGGAGAAGCTGTTTTCATATTTGACCTCCTCACAAAGCTTTTGCAAAACTCACAACGAAGTGTCCTTTTCCCTTGTTCACAGGTGCCCTTATGTCCAGTGGTGGGTAAGATAAGTGGGCAGTGAGGGCACAGTTCATGGTATAATATTTAGTGTTGAGCACGAATATTCGAATATAGAATTTTTATCGCGAATATCGCCACTTCGAGAATTAACAAATATTTAGACTATAGTGCAATATATTAGTTATATTGAATATTCAGCATTTTTTTTAAATCTGAACACATGATTCCGTTCTGCTACTTGCTTGTGGGCCAATGAGAAGGAAGCAATGTCAAGTTCACAACAATACTCAGTGCACCAATCAGTAATCTGTAGTCAGACCTGCTAAAATGTGAAGTTGCACGTAGCGCAATAAAATATTCTAATCACTGCCGATTAGAGCAATCGCTAATATATTGGAGCACTTGACTCTATCTGCATATAGAGCTATTTTAATGTTCTGATATCCCATGACTTTCCAAATAATACCTATTAAAAGGGTTGTGTCACAAATGTAAGACAGTTTTTTTTACTCATATAACTGGAGGACTGGGAAATGGGAAAAACAAGAACAGAGATTGTGAGGCAAGCCCAATCATCCAACATCATTGTCTGACCTAAGAAACATTCCTACATGCACTCATTCCAAAATCTTGTAGAAAGTCTTTCCCAGAGGATTGGGAGCTGTTTTATCTACAAAGGGGGGATGCTTCCATATTAAGGATTTATAATGACATGTATGATATATACAAATCTGTATGAATATTACTCCCTGCACAGAATATACTGCATATTAGAGATAAGCGAATTTCTTGAAAATAGTTTTTAGTCCAATTTGCTGAATTAATCCCAAAATTGGATTCAGTCCAAATTGATTCTACCCAAATAAAAAGTGCTCCCACTGGGCTAAAAATCTGTATATTACACTCTTATCTTTTTTTTTTTTTTTTTTCACATTATTGTCTCTCTCCTTCCCCACCCCCACTGACACTAACATAAATAGCTATGGGTAAACTCATGGTTGACAGTGTGATAGTATTCCAGACTTGAGAATGTTTCCAATTTACCAGAAGGGATTATTCAAAGGCATTCTGCCTGCAATAAAGAAGGTCACTTTAGTGCATTCTCCCTCAGGGAAGGATAGATCTGACTAGAAAATACCAGTTCATTTTGGTATTCAGAGGAGGGGGAAGGATTATAAGATAAAACACATAAAGGTCTATTCTTTTGTTTGCTCACATCACTAACATATTAATATGTACCTAAATATGTGCATGATAAATTAAATATTTGAATGTGATTGGCAGAGTTCTGCTGGCAAATGATGTGTATGAAGCTGTTTGGCTAATTTTTGTATAATCTTTTCATTAAATAAATGGATTGTGAACTATTAGACAGAGAAACTTCTGAGCTTCGATCCAACCATATTTGTTTAGCATCTGGCTTCTCTTTTCATACTGTGATCACTGTATATACTTGTAGAATTTGAAACACCACACTAATGGCGGGTTTGCAGCAGCGTTTGTAACTCCGCTAGACTGTTCCGTTACAACGGAATATAACAGAATTTGAGGACATGCAAAACAGAACCCTTTAACAGTAGAGTTGAGCGGACACCTGGATGTTCGGGTTCGGCAGGTTCGGCCGAACTTGAAAAAAAGTTTGGGCTCTAGACCCGAACTTGACCCCCGAACCCCAACCCCATTGAAGTCAATGGGGACCCGAACTTTCGGGCACTAAAATGGCTCTAAAATAGTCCTGGAAAGGGCTAGAAGGCTGCAAAAGGCATCAAAATGTGCTTAAGAGCATGGTAACTGTTCTGCAAACAAATGTGGATAGGGAAATTACTTAACTACTTCAACCCCGCTAGCTTTAAACCCCCTTAATGACCAGGCCACTTTTTACACTTCTGCACTACACTACTTTCACCGTTTATCGCTCGGTCATGCAACTTACCACCCAAATGAATTTTACCTCCTTTTCTTCTCACTAATAGAGCTTTCATTTGGTGGTATTTTATTGCTGCTGACATTTTTACTTTTTTTGTTATTAATCAAAATGTAACGATTTTTTAGCAAAAAAATGTCATTTTTTCACTTTCAGCTGTAAAATTTTGCAAAATAAACGACATCCATATATAAATTTTTCACCAAATATATTGTTCTACAATATATTTGGTGAAAAATGTATATATGGATGTCGTTTATTTTGCAAAATTTTACAGAGAAAAAATGACATTTTTTTGCTAAAAAATCGTTACATTTTGATTAATAACAAAAAAAGTAAAAATGTCAGCAGCAATAAAATACCACCAAATGAAAGCTCTATTAGTGAGAAGAAAAGGA
The DNA here is from genome assembly GCF_014858855.1 of Bufo gargarizans. Classification (NCBI taxonomy): domain Eukaryota; kingdom Metazoa; phylum Chordata; class Amphibia; order Anura; family Bufonidae; genus Bufo; species Bufo gargarizans. The sequence continues at coordinate 100,523,006 of NC_058087.1, forward strand.
GGTAAAATTCATTTGGGTGGTAAGTTGCATGACCGAGCGATAAACGGTGAAAGAATTTTTAATTTTTTGTAACAAGTTAGTGGAAAATGATGATTTTTATTTATTTTTTATTACAAAGTCTCATATTCCACTAACTTGCGACAAAAAATAAAAAATACTAGGAACTCGCCATGCCCCTCACGGAATACCTTGGGGTGTCTTCTTTCCAAAATGGGGTCACTTGTGGAGTAGTTATACTGTCCTGGAAATTTAGGGGCCCAAATGTGTGAGAAGTACTTTGCAATCAAAATGTGTAAAAAATGTCCTGCGAAATCCGAAAGATGCACTTTGGAATATGTGCCCCTTTGCCCACCTTGGCTGCAAAAAAGTGTCACACATCTGGTATCGCTGTACTCAGGAGAAGTTGGGGAATGTGTTTTGGGGTGTCATTTTACATATACCAATGCTGGGTGAGAGAAATATCTTGGCAAAACACAACTTTGCCCATTTTTTTATACAAGGTTGGCATTTGACCAAGATATTTATCTCACCCAGCATGGGTATATGTAAAATGACACCCCAAAACACATTCCCCAGCTTCTTCTGAGTACGGCGATACCACATGTGTGACACTTTTGCACATCTAGGCTGCAAAAGTGCCCAAATTCCTTTTAGGAGGGCATTTTTAGACATTTGGATCCCAGACTTCTTCTCACGCTTTAGGGCCCCTAAAAAGCCAGGGCAGTATAAATACCCCACATGTGACCCCACTTTGGAAAGAAGACACCCCAAGGTATTCAATGAGGGGCATGGCGAGTTCATAGAAATGTATTTTTTTGGCATAAGTTAGTGGAAATTGATTTGTATTTGTTTTTTCTCACAAAGTCTCACTTTCTGATAACTTAGGACAAAAATGTAAATCTTTCATGGACTCAATTTGCCCCTCAGCGAATACCTTGGGGTGTCTTCTTTCCAAAATGGGGTCAGTTGTGGGGTGTTTGTACTGCCCTGGCATTTGAGGGTCTCCGCAATCATTACATGTATGGCCAGCATTAGGAGTTTCTGCTATTCTCCTTATATTGAACATACAGGTAATGAGATTTTTTTTTTCCGTTCAGCCTCTGGGCTGAAAGAAAAAAATGAACGGCACAGATTTCTTCATTCGCATCGATCAATGTGGATGAAAAAATCTCTGCCAAAAAAAAAAGGAGGGGAAAGGCGTCTGCCAGGACATAGGAGCTCCGCCCAACATCCATACCCACTTAGCTCGTATGCCCAGGCAAACCAGATTTCTCCATTCACATCAATCGATGTGGATGAATAAATCATTGCCGGGTTTTTTTTGTTTGTTTTTTACATACAAAGTGTTTGCCAAAGCATAGGAACGCTGCCTCCTCCTCAGCTCGTATGCCTTGGCAAACGTATCTGTTACTGCAGAGTAGAAATCTCGTCTTGCAGCGCCGCATACACCGACTTGCGTGTAATCTGACAGCAGCGCAATGCTTCTGTCAGAATGCACATCAGTGCTGCAGCTAGTTGATCGGTTGGTCCACCTGGAAGGTAAAAAAGAAAAAAAAAAACAGGCCGCAACGCAATAATTTTATTAACTTTGGAACAGAACATATAAACTTTAACTTTTTGAACTAAACATTAACCTTTTTGCTTACTGGTGTTTTTTTTTTTTTTTTTTACCTTTATAGAACAAACCTCTCCTTCCCCATGGGTCAATGTGCAAAGCGCAAATCGCCCAAAGATGTGGCGAAGTGCGTTATGCACTTTGTCCCAGGTGAAAGGAGAGGTTTGCAGCAGCTGTATGTGAATGGGCCCTAATAGCCCTGTGTGCCTGTCCTGGTGAGATACTCCCTATGCTAGGTGTACCTGTGTGTTGTACTTCCGGAAACACTCTCCAAAGCATAGGGCAGGGTGGTCAGGACAGTCAGGACAGAAATAGCGGGTGTCACGCCTTATTCCACTCCTGCTACAGACACAACATTTTTTTCGGGGTGGCGGTCGGTTTGAGGTACCAGGAACGACACTGGGGAAATGTCGCTCGTGTAGACGGCTAACTACACTGGTGGATGGGGCCACGGAACCTCCTGGGCACAGGAGGTTCTCGATGATCTCTTCCTGAAATTTGAGGAAGGATCCAGTTCTCCCAGCCTTACTGTAGAGAACAAAACTATTATACAGAGCCAATTGAATTAAATATACAGACACCTTCTTATACTAGCGTCTGGTTCTGCGGGACACTAAATACGGAGCCAACATCTAGTCATTGAAGTCCACCCCTCCCATGAGCAAATTATAGTCGTGGACTGAGAGGGGCTTTTCAATGACACAGGTTGCTCGCTCAATTTGGATTGTCGTGTCTGCGTGAATGGAGGAGAGCATGTAAACGTCACGCTTGTCTCTCCATTTCACCGCGATCAGTTCTTCATTACACAGTGCGGCCCTCTGCCCCCTTGCAAGACGGGTGGTAACGAGCCGTTGGGGGAAGCCCGCGCGACTAGTTCGCGCGGTGCCACAGGCGCCAATCCGTTCTAGAAACAAATGCCTAAAGAGGGCCACACTTGTGTAAAAATTGTCCACATAAAGATGGTACCCCTTGCCGAATAAGGGTGACACCAAGTCCCAGACTGTCTTCCCACTGCTCCCCAGGTAGTCAGAGCAACCGACCGGCTCCAGGGTCTGATCTTTTCCCTCATAGATCCGAAATTTGTGGGTATAGCCTGTGGCCCTTTCACAGAGCTTATACAATTTGACCCCATACCGGGCGCACTTGCTTGGGATGTATTGTTTGAAGCCAAGGCGCCCGGTAAAATGTATCAGGGACTTGTCTACACAGATGTTTTGCTCAGGGGTATGCAAATCTGCAAATTTCAGGTTGAAATGGTCTATGAGGGGCCGAATTTTGTGGAGCCGGTCAAAAGCAGGGTGGCCTCTGGGACGGGAGGTGCTGTTATCACTAAAGTGCAGGAAACGCAGGATGACCTCAAATCGTGTCCTGGACATAGCAGCAGAGAACATGGGCATGTGATGAATTGGGTTTGTGGACCAATATGACCGCAATTCATGCTTTTTAGTTAGACCCATGTTGAGGAGAAGGCCCAGAAAAGTTTTAATTTCGGAAACTTGGACTGGTTTCCACCAGAAAGACTGGGCATAAGAGCTTCCCGGGTTGGCGGATATAAATTGTGTGGCATACCGATTTGTTTCGGCCACGACTAAGTCCAAGAGCTCCGCAGTCAAGAACAGCTCAAAAAATCCCAGGGACGAACCGATCTGAGCTGTCTCAACCCGAACTCCAGACTGGGCAGTGAAAGGGAAAACTACAGGTGCGGCTGAAGTTGGGGACTGCCAATCAGGGTTTGCCAGCACCTCAGGGATTCTAGGGGCTCTACGGGCACGTCTTTGCGGTGGCTGCGACGGGGTCACTACTGCTCGTGCCACCATACCAGCTTCAACTGCCCTTCTGGTGCTCGCCACTTCACCAGGTTGTACGGCAGTGCTGGTACTAGGTCCAGGAAGGGCTGCGCTGCTGGTGTATGCCTCACCACGCAATCCGACAGCACCAGCCCCACTCTGCTGCTCTTGAAGCGGATCCTGCGCAACCTGCGGTCTAGCGACATGGGGCCGGGTACGCCTGGTGCTATCAGGAACCTCAGCCTCCTCGTCCTAACTTTGGGTCAGAGAGCCACTGCTTTCTACAGGTTCGTATTCTGACCCACTAGATTCATCAGAAGAGGGTTCCCATTCCTCGTCCGACTGGGTCAGAAGCCTGTAGGCCTCTTCAGAAGAATACCCCCTGTTTGACATTTGGGCAACTAAATTTAGGGGTATTCCCTGAGACTACCCAAGAAAAAAAGCAAGCCTGTCTTACAAAGGGGAGGCTAGCGAAGTACCGGAGGCCGCTGCGGTTGATAAAAAATATCAAAACTGATTTTTTTTTTATCGCCGCAGTGCGTGTAAAGTGAATGTGCAGTGATCAAAAAAAATATTTTTTTTTGTCACTGCGGTGGGGCGGGCGTGGGTGAACGCACGTGTGGGCGACCGATCAGGCCTGATCGGGCAAACACTGCGTTTTGGGGGGAGGGCGAACTAAAGTGACACTAATACAATTATAGATCTGACTGTGATCAGTTTTGATCACTTCCAGATACTATAAAAGTACAAATGCTGATTAGTGATACGCTAATCAGCGAATAAGGGACTGCGGTGCGGTGGGCTGGGCGCTAACTGATCGCTAAACTACCTAACCAAGGGAATACCAGTGGGAAAAAAAAAGTGACAGTTTGCACTGATCACTTTTTTCCTTTTCACTAGTGATTGACAGGGGCAAGAAGGGGTGATCAAAGGGTTAATTGGGGTGCTGGGAGGTGATCTGGGGGCTAAGTGTGGTGTTGGTGGGTACTCACAGTGATGTGTGCTCCTCTGCTCCTCTGCTGGAACCAACCGACCAAAAGAAGGAGCAGAGGAGCACAGCAGCCATATAACCACATCATATTTACTAATATGATGGGTTATCTGGCTGCTGATTCGTTTTTTTGAAAATCAGCAACCTGCCAGCCACGATCATTGGCTGGCAGGTTGCTGACGAAATTGTCTTTTGAATTTTGCCGGCCCGCAATGCGCATGCGTGGGCCGGCTTTCCCCGAAATCTCGCGTCTCGCGAGAGGACGCATCGGCGCATCCACCCAGAATAACAGGACCGCCGCAAAGACGCAATCCTGCGTACGGCGGTCCTGAGCAGGTTAAAATAACATAAAATACAGAAAAATGAATAATAACAATCTGGATCTAGGAGTAGGAGGTTGAGGAGGCGGTGGATGGGTGGATGTGGTGGTGTAGGTTGACGTGGCGGTGTAGGTGGAAGCGGCGGTGAAGGAGGAATAGGTAGCCAACACTGATTTGTGTTATTTTTTATTTTTAAATTGGGGTATCCCCCAAAATATTGGGACATATAACAAAATAAAACAAAGAATAAGTGCACTTGAGTACAAGAATGGATGGTTGAGGCTGGTATAAATGTCTATTCTGCACACGGTACGGACAAGTCTTGTGGGATCCATGCCTGGTTCATTTTAATAAACATAGGCTTGCCCACATTGGATGCATGCATCCAGCGCCCCACATGCCTACATACCCGCCAGAACAGATAAAAATGTGACCGCAGATGAAGGTCCTGTGTGACCGAAACGTTCGGTTTAAGAATACTGTTCATACCTACTAAAATTAATGTTGGGCGAACGGATGAAACTACTATATGATCTGATTTGAATGAATAAATTCCTTTTAAAATACTGAAAACTGTGTACCTAAAACTGCACTACGTGTATATTGGCTGCTATCAGCCCTTGGTTGGCACCAGAACCTAAGAAGTAGAGTGCGGTTCTCCAAGGCTGGCAAGGCTTTCCACATTTGGGTAATGCTAACCCTGCCTTCTCAGGTGCTGGCGGTGCCCCAGCTGCATTGGCGACCTCTTCCTCCTCCTCTGCCTTCGCCTTGTGCTTCCACTGTGCCCCCGCTGTCAGGTGAGAATGCTATCATCAGCGTGCGCTTGTAGTCGAGCATCTTCCGATCAGTAACAGATGTTTTCACTAAATTTAGTTCCCTGTCAGCAATGCATAGCAGGGGTTCATTCACGGCAAAAGGGGGGAGATGTTACCCAGCAATACAACAGAGGATTTTGAGAGATTTAGGCCCCTGTCACCCAGGCACAGCAGGGGTTTGTATACGCCAAAAATTGTAAAATGTCACCCGACAATTGAAAATAAGAGTTTTTCCAATTTAGGCCACTAAAATTGCCACTTTTTTAAATTAAAATGGCTCTAAAATAGTCCTTGAAAAGGCTAGAGGGATATAAAAGGCAGTAAAATGTGCTTAAGAGCATGGCAACTGCTCTGCAAACAAATGTGGATAGGGAAATAACTTAAAATGAAATAAAATAACTAAAAATTACAAATTATTAACCTACAACTCAGAGAAGGAGGTGGATATGGAGTCGGAGGTTGAGGAGGCGGTGAATGTGGTGTTGTAGGTGGAGGCAGCAATGGAGGAGGAGGTAGCCAACAATGTTTATTTTTATTGGGTAGGTAGCCCCCAAAATATTGGGACAAATAAAAAAAAAAGAAAACAAAGAATCATTGCACTTGACTTGAGTACAAGAATGTATGTTTGATGGTGGTATAAATGTCTATTCTGCACAAGGTACAGACAAGTCTTGTGGGATCCAAGCCTGGTTCATTTTAATGAACGTGAGCTTGTCCACGTTAGCTGTAGACGGGCAGCTGCGTCTTTCTGTAATGACGCCTCCTGCCCTGCTAAATACACTTTCAGAGAGTACACTGGCTGCAGGGCAGGCCAGCACCTCCAAGGCATACAGGGCAAGCTCTGGCCATGTGGACAATTTGGAGACCCAGAAGTTGAATGGGGTAGAACTATCAGTCAGTAGGTGTAGTCATGTGCACAGGTACTGTTCCACCAAGGTTGTACAAATGCTGCCTTCTGCTAACACGCTCCATATCAGCAGTTGGGGCCGGTTGTTGCAGTGAGGTGACAAAGCTTTTCCACATGTCGGCCATGCTAACCCTGCCTTTTGGGGTGCTGGCGCTGACACAGCTGCATTGGCGACCTCTTCCTCCTCCCCTGCCTTCGCCTTGTGCTTCCACTTGTCCCCCGGCGTCAGTCGGGAATGCTCTCAGGAGCGCGTCTACCAGCGTGCGCCTGTAGTCGGGCATCTTCTGATCACGCTCCAGTGAGGGAATTAAGGACGGCACATTGTCTTTGTAACAGGGATCCAGCAGGGTGGCCACCCAGTAGTCAGCACACGTTAAAATGTGGGCAACTCTGCAGTCATTGCGCAGGCACTGCAGCATGTAGTCGCTCATGTGTGCCAGGCTGCCCAGACGTAAGGACAAGCTGTCCTCTGTGGGATGCGTATCGTCTGCGTCCTCTGTATCCCCCCAGCCAGGCACCATTGATGGGCCCGAGCTGCGTCGGATGCCACCCCGCGGTGAACATGCTTCATCCCCATCCTCCTTCTCATCCTCCTCGTCCTCCAGTAGTGGGCCCTGGCTGGCTGGCCAAATTTGTACCTGGCCTCTGCTGTTGCAAAAATCCTCTTTTTGATGGACTTCTAAAAGACTGGCCTGAAAGTGTTAGAGATGACCTCTTCCTCCTCCTGGGCCACATCCTCTTACATCATTGCCCTAAGGCCCCTTTCACATGGGCGAGTTTTCCCCGCAGGTGCAATGCGTGAGTTGAACGCTTTGCACCCGCACTGAATCAGGTCCCATTCATTTCTATGGGGCTGTTCACATGAGCAGTGATTTTCGAGCATCACTTGTGCATTGCGTGAAAATCGCAGCAAGCTCTATTTTGTTTGTGCATTTTCCATGCAACGCAGGCCCCATAGAAGTTAATGGGGCTGCATGAAAATCGCAAGCATCCGCAAGCAAGTGTGGATGTAGTGTGCGATTTTCACGCACGGTTGCTAGGAGACGATCGGGATGGAGACCCGATCATTATTATTTTCCCTTACAACGTTTACACCTGGCTGTGCTGAAGTTGGTGGTGAAGGTCTGTCGCTGACTGGATGAGGAGGTGGAAGAAGAGGAGGAGGAAGCCGAGTAGGAAGAGGAGGCAACAAAAGGCAAAAATGGTGCCCTGCGATCCTTGGCGGCAGAAGGACGCGCACCAAACAGCTCTCCGCCTGGGGCCCAGCCGCCACTACATTTACCCAGTGTGCAGTTAGGGGGATATAGCATCCCTTGCCGTGCTTACTGGTCCACTTATCTGTGGTTAGGTGGACCTTGTCACAGATGGCGTTGCGCAGTGCACACTTGATTTTATCCGATACTTGGTTGTGCAGGGAGGGCACGGCTCTCCTGGAGAAGTAGTGGAGGCTGGGAACGACGTACTGTGGGACAACAAGCGACATGAGCTGTTTGAAGCTGTCTGTCTCAACCAGCCTGAATGACAGCATGTCAAAGGCCAGCAGTTTAGAAATGCTGGCATTCAGGGCCAGGGATCGAGGGTAGCTAAGTGGGAATTTACGCTTTCTCTCAAAGGTTTGTGAGATGGAGAGCTGAACGCTTCCGTGTGACATGGTGCAGATGCTTGATGACGGAGGTGGTGTTGTTGGTGTGCCTCTTTCCTCTGTTTGCTGGGTGGCAGGTGCCAACGTTCCACCAGAGGCGGAGGAAGAGGCCGAGGCAGCAGCAGAAGCCCTTTCCTGGTTTTGAAGGTGCTTACTCCACTGCAGCCCGTGTCTCGCATGTAGATGCCTGGTCATGCAGGTTGTGCTAAGGTTCAGAACGTTAATGCCTCCTTCAGGCTCTGATGGCACAGCGTGCAAACCACTCGGGTCTTGTCATCAGCACATTGTGTGAAGAAGTGCCATGCCAGGGAACTCCTTGAAGCTGCCTTTGGTGTGCTCGGTCCCTGGTGACGGTAGCCAGTAGCAGGCGAACTGTTTTGGCGATGGCTGCTCTGCTTTTGCACCCTGCTCCCGCTTTTGCTACGCTGTTGGCTCAGTCTCACCACTGCCTCTTCCTCCGAACTCTGAAAGTCAGTGGCACGACCTTCATTCCATGTGGGGTCTAGGACCTCATCATCCCCTGCAGCGTCTTCCACCCAGTTTCCTCCCTGACCTCCTTTTCGGTCTGCACACTGCAGAAAGACACAGCATTTGGCACCTGTGTTTCATCATCATCAGAAACGTGCTAAGGTGGTATTCCAATTTCCTCATCAGGAAACATAAGTGGTAGTGCGTCAGTGCATTCTATGTCTTCCACCCCTGGGGAAGGGCTAGGTGGATGCCCTTGGGAAACCCTGCCAGCAGAGTCTTTAAACAGCATAAGAGACTGCTGCATGACCTGAGGCTCAGACAGGTTCCCTGATATGCACGGGGGTGATGCGACAGGGGTTTGGTGATGGGCATGGGTTAGAGGGGCGCTTTCTGCAGAAGACTGGGTGGGAGATAATGTGAACGTGCTTGATTCACTGTCGGCCACCCAATTGACTAGTGCCTGTACGTGCTCAGGCCTTACCATCCTTAGAACGGCATTAGGCCCAACCAAATATCGCTGTAGATTCTGGCGGCTACTGGGACCTGAGGTAGGTTCTGTAGGACGTGTAGCTGTGGCAGAACGGCCATGTCCTCTCCCTGCACCAGAGGCCCAACACCACCACCACGACCATGACCGCGTCCCTTATTAGATGTTTGCCTCATAGTTAGCGTTCACAAAGCAAAGTAAAAAGTGGTTAAGTATGTTAAAAATAATTAACCACCAATATAAACCCTGATGTAGGGTATTGGACTCAATTTTATTTTTATGAAACTCTATATGACGGTATCTGTGGCCTAAATGTAACACTTATGCACGTCTTATCCCAGATGTGTAGTATATCAGAGTGGTTTTATCACCCCAGTAACCAAAAAGCCGTTATTCTGGCCTAAATGTGACAGTCACTTATGCACATCTAATCCTAGATGTGCAGTATATCAGAGGGATTTTTCACCACAGTATCCTAAAGGCCTTATTTGTGGCCTAAATGTGACAGTCACCTATGCAAGTGTAATCACAGATGTGCAATATATGGAAAAAAGTTGTTGTTTTTCACCACAGTATCCTAATAGCCGTATTTGTGGCCTAAATGTGACAGTCACCTATGCAAGTTTAATCCCAGATGTGCAGTATATCAGAGGGATTTTTCACCACAGTATCCTAAAAGCCGTATTTGTGGCCTAAATGGGACAGTCACCTATGCAAGTGTAATCACAGATGTGCAGTATATGAAAACAAGTTGTTTTTTTTTCACCACAGTATCCAAAAAGCTTTATTTGTCGCTGAAATGTGACACTCACCTATGCAAGTGTAATTACAGATGTGTAGTATATGAAAAAAAAAGTTTTTTTTTCACCAGAGTATCCTAAAAACCTTATTTGTGGCCTAAATGTGAAAGTAACCTATGCACGTGTAATCACAGATGTGCAGTAGATGAAAAAAAGATGGTTTCTTTTAACGACAGTAACCTAATAGCCGTATTTCTGGCCTAAATGTAACAGTCACTTATGCACGTGTAATCCCAGATGTGCAGTATATCAGAGGCTTTTTTCACCCCAGTAACCAAAAAGGCGTTTTTCTGGCCTAAATGTGACAGTCACTTATGCAAGTGTAATCACAGATGCGCAGTATATGAAAAAAATGTTGTTGTTTTTTCACCACAGTATCCTAAAAGCCTTATTTGTGGCCTAAATGTGACAGTCACCTCTGCAAGTGTAATCCCAGATGTGCAGTATATCAGAGGCTTTTTTCACCCCAGTAACCTAATAGCCGTATTTCTGGCCTAAATGTGACAGTCACCTATGCAAGTGTAATCACAGATGTGCAGTATATTAAAAAAAAAGTTGTTTTTTTTTCACCACAGTATCCTAAAAGCCTTATTTGTGGCCTAAATGTGACAGTCACCTCTGCAAGTGTAATCCCAGATGTGCAGTATATCAGAGGCTTTTTTCACCCCAGTAACCTAATAGCCGTATTTCTGGCCTAAATGTGACAGTCACCTATGCAAGTGTAATCACAGATGTGCAGTATATAAAAAAAAAAAGTTGTTTTTTTTTTCACCACAGTATCCTAAAAGCCTTATGTGTGGCCTAATTGTGACAGTCACCTCTGCAAGTGTAATCCCAGATGTGCAGTATATCAGAGGCTTTTTTCACCCCAGTAACCTAATAGCCGTATTTCTGGCCTAAATGTGACAGTCACCTATGCAAGTGTAATCACAGATGTGCAGTATATAAAAAAAAAGGTTTTTTTTTTCACCACAGTATCCTAAAAGCCTTATTTGTGGCCTAAATGTGACAGTCACCTATGCAAGTGTAATCACAGATGTGCAGTATATCAGAGGCTTTTTTCACCCCAGTGACCAAAAAGCAGTTTTTCTGGCCTAAATGTGACAATCACTTATGCACGTCTAATCCCAGATGTGCACTATATTTAACAGATGTATTTTTTTAACCCCAGTAAGCATAGCCTATGCTGGTGCACTATTGTTGCATAAAATGGCTGCCAATCATGTATTGATATTGACTAACTGAAGAAAAAAAAGTTTGTTTTCAGCAGTATTTGGCTCAGGGCAGGCTTAAAATAATTGTGCACTGCACCCGCAAAACACTTTTGCTGTAGATCGCTGAGTACAAAAAGCAGTGCTTGATAAGATTTCTTCCTGATCTCTCCGTCACAGCAGCTGCAGCCTCTCCCTACACTAATCCGTGCAGAGTGACGGGTGGCGCTACGTGACTCCAGCTTAAATAGAGGCTGGGTCACATGCTGCAGTCGGCCAATCACAGCCATGCCAATAGTAGGCATGGCTGTGATAGCCCTTTGGGGCAAGTATTATGACGCTTGTTGATTGGCTGCTGTGCAGCCTTTTAAAAAGCGCCATAAAAATCGATGAAAGCCAAACCCAAACTTTTACGTAAATGTTCGGGTTCGGGTGCCAAAAACCCTGAAGTTCGGTACGAACCCGAACTTTACAGTTCGGGTTCGCTCAACTCTAATTCTCTCGTATTCTCTCCCTGAAATCACCAGTCCAGCAGCATCCTCTCCCTACACTTGTAACAGCAGATTGACGTGCAGCGCTATGTGACTCAAGCTTATATAGAGCCTGGTTCACATGCTACTCTGGCCAATCACAGCCATGCCATTAGTAGGCATGGCTGTGATGGCTTCTAAGGTCAGACAGTTAACCGCTTGTCGATTGACTGCTCTGCAGCCTTTCAAAAAGCCCCAAGAAAGCGCCGAACACCGAACCCGAACTTTTACTGAAATGTTCGGGTCTGGGGTCCAAAAATCCTAAAGTTCTGTACGAACCCGAACTTTACAGTTCGGGTTCGCTCAACCCTATTTCTAAACCAAAAAGTAGGTCAGAGCTCACTGACATACAGCTCAGATCCTCCTCTAGCTAAACAGAATGTCTGAAGGCCAGCTCACAGGAGCCACTGGTATGCCTTCAGACAATTATTCCAGATAATTTAACTAGTAACCTCCCTAGGATTCGCAACTATAAGTCTCAATGTTGCTTTAAGTCTGGCATCTAGTATGGCCAGTACCGTGGATGAATCCCAGGTTTTAGGATAAGATCAAATACATGTGGCTCAATTATACAGCCATACACAGGAGACCTTGTTAGCATAATATCCCTGCCTGAAAGTAATTCTGATACTTTGGTGGAAATATTAGCACTAGGATGGTCATCCTACTGTTTGTACGCCTCATAACTTCAAAAGGCAAGCCTCCGGGAGAAGCGCTGAATGCGCAAATTGTATCAAGGGTGGGAACAGACAGTTACGACGGCTATCCCAGAGAAAGTATTCCAGGAACGAATGGGGGAAAACCCGTACCATCCTACAAATCTATTGATAATTAAATACTGGCTGCTAGAAATACCTTAAACGTCACTAGGGCTATTGTCCAGAGGCTTTGAAACTAAAGTACACAAACCCATATTTTTCGTACACATCGTGTATAACTCCAGTGAACTCAAACAAGGGGACATCTAGGAGAGTAACATCATGATCTACACACAATGGCTTCCCTAGATGGGAGTACAGACTAACACATTTATGTATTACACATTGAAGTTCAGCAACTTACTAATTTGTGATTTAAGTTTCTGCTTGCTGTCAGTGGATAGTCCTGCAACAACTAGAAATTTGCTGTACTGCGCCCCGCCCAGACTATTCGCCAGAACTAAGCCTTCAACTGCACATCCTCAGCTAGTTACACAAAAAAAAATTAAAAATACTATCCTCTTTTCCTCACTCCATCACCGCTTGTGGCGTCCCAGCACAGGCGGTCACGTAGGCCTCACTGTTCCTTCCCGCGCCGCGTCATCACGTCATCTCATGAGACCCAACGCAGGAGGTCACAGTGAGGTAATTGCGATCTCCTGTGCCGTTCTACTGCATCATAGGCAGAAAGGAGGGGACAGGAGCCATGGACTCCCATGGCCACTCGTGAAATGCCTGCTGCCGGGCGCCCCTGCAATTTGGCGCCCAGGGCAACGGCCCCCCTGGCCTCTCCCACGTTACGCCACTGGTCAGTCCTCAACAACCGAAATAAGTAATGCAGGCTCGGGTATCCTTCAGATCCGTCCACAGGCTAGTATTGCTCCACACGTGATCACTTAGTGATCTGTAGCCTCTCCATCTAGCAGACACACCCTGCTTCATGCTGCTGATTTTTTTAACACAACTGTGGACATGAGCCATGTATAAAACCTGGAGTGGATCGTGGGGAGTAAGCACCCACCCAGTCCTTTGCTTATTCTCAGTAAAATGGGCCCAGATTAGCTGATACTAGCTATACTAGGTAGCAATAGCATCCACTATCTATCTTAGTGGACACTCTAGCTACTGGCTTCCACTCCACCAATGCCGGGTACCTTGGGCACGTCTCAAGGTGAACCACAGCAAACCACAATATGCATCTCCTTAATAGGTTTCCTGCATTATTCTAGGAGACACATACCTGTTGCTGCCTCACATACCCCCCCCTCCCTCTTTTCAAACCTGTGGGGGTGAACACCTGCACCAAAACATGATGCTAGTGATAGAGCATCTGCATTACCCTGCAGCTTTTTCGCTTGATGTTCCACTGAAAATTTTTAATTCTGCAAGGAGAGAAACCACCTGGTGATCTGAGCATTTTTCTGCTTGGAATTCCTCATCCAGACCAATGGTAAATGGTCCATCACCAGGCAAAAATGTTGCCCCAGCAGGTAGTACCATAAGGACTCCAAGGCCCACTTGATAGCTAGGCACTTCTTCTCCACTCTGCTGTAGTTCCTTTCTTCTGGGGTAAGCTTTCTACTCAAATAATTCATGGGATATTTTTCTCTGTTCTCTTTTTGAGACAGAACGCTTCCAAGCCCTACTTTAGACAAGTCTGTTCAGACGATGAATTAGTCCCTAATTTTGGAATTGGAAAGGACGGGGTGTTCACATAGAGACAATTTCAGGGCATGAAACACTTCTTCTGCCTGAGGATACCATCGAATTCTGACTGACTTCCTTCCTTTCTGCAGATTGGTCAGGTGTGCAGCCCTCCCGGTAAAATTAGCCAATGATACCGAGAAACGTTTTGACTTGCTTCCTCGTGATAGGTTGGGGCCGATTTTCATTGTGGCTTCCGTAATTCTTAATTATGTTTGGAACAATCAGGACTCTTCCTAGAGCTGGCCAAGAACCCAGTAGTCACTCCAGCTGAAATTAGAAGATTCTTTGTGAAGATGGGAGAAACATCCAGAAGGTCAACCATCACTGCTGAACTCCATATGGGATTTATGGTTGACTGACCAAAAAAAGCCTGTCCTTAGTAAAAGATAAGTGTAAGCCTGCCTGGAGTTTGCAAAAAAGCAATGACTCTCAGACTATGAGAAACAAGATTATATGTTCCAATAAAACCGACCATCAGCTCTGAGTAGTGCAGGGACAGGAAGCAGGCAGCTGAAGTGAGGCAGAGTGTTAGGAATCTGGCTATTTCTTTTGTGGGTGACCTATAATGACTTTTTGTGGGTGCAGTACACCAGCTTTGCACCCCTGAAACAGAAATATAATAATAAATCTGGCTGTTAATTCTGTGGGTGACCTACAGCGATTTTTTTTTGTGGGTACAATGCACCATCTTTATAACCCTGACACAGAAATACAATAATTAATCTAGCTGTTAATTCTGTGGGTGACCAGTTTGTACCCCTGACACAAAAATATAATAGTTAATCTGTCTGTTAGTTCGATGTGTGACCCATACCCATTTTTGGTGTGAGATGCACATGCACTTCATACGTGACAGGGAAATTAATATAGTTAATCTGACTTAGTTTGGTGGGTGACATATACCCATTTTTGGTGTGAAGTACACCTGCACCGCATATATGACAGGGAAATTAATATAATTAATCTATCTGTTAGTTCGGTAGGTGACATATTCCCATTTTCGGTGTGAGATACACCTGCACTGCATACGTGACAGGGAAATAAATATAGTTAATCCGTCTGTTAGTTCGGCCGGTGACATATACCCATTTTTGTGTGAGATACACGTGCACTGCATATGTGACAGGGAAATTAATATAGTTTAAATTGCATGCCCTTGTGCCTCAACTGTATGACACCTGAACACCCTATAATAGTGAGGGGACACGACCACCGGCTCCCTACACTTAATACGGAGGGAGTCAGGGTCACCTAGGATCAAGCAAACAGGAAAACACAAATAAATGAACAGACTTATCTGTAGAAGCATCAGTTGTAGCATCCAGCATGTACACACTCCAGGAAGTTGTATAAACCGCAAAGTGATGCAGTATGGGAGGGGATTTAAAGGGATGCAACTAGATGACAGCTGAGAGAGGGAAACGAGATGACAAAATGAAAGCAAAACAAAAGAACCTCAAGCAGGAGGTTCTGAAGAACGTCTGTCAGAGCTTCTCAGATATCTGGTGGTGACACTCGTTGGGTGACATATACCCATTTTTGGTGGGAGATACACGTGCACTGCATAATTGACAGGGGAATTAATATAGTTTATCCGTCTTTTAATTCAGTGGGTAACATATTCCCATTTTTGGTGTAAGGTACCCTGCACTTCATACATGACAGGGAAATTAATATAGTTAATCCTTCTGTTAGTTCGGCCGGTGACATATACCAATTTTTTGTGTGAGATGCAAGTGCACTGCATATGTGACAAGGGAATTAATATAGTTTATCCGTATGTTAGTTCGGTGGGTGACATATACTTATTTTTGGTGTGAGGTACACCTGCACTTTCCATGTGACAGGAAAATGTATATAGTTTGTCTGTTTGCTCGTGGGTGACATACCGTATTCCCATTTTTGGTGTGAGGAACCCTGCACGTCATACATGACAGGGAAATTAATATACACTGCCTGTCCCCCCAAAAAAGTCACTACCTGGATTTAACTAAGCAAATAGTTATGAGCCTCCTATTGGATAATTACTGCATGGGTGATTATCTTTCAGCTGGCAATAAGTTATTTAACCCCAACTGGTGCAATGAGTTGCTTCTCATTTCTTAAACAACCATGTTGAAAGACACATCTCGTGGTCATGGAAAAGATGTTAGTCTGTTTGAGAAGGGTCAAATCATTGTCATGCTTCAAGCAGAGAAAACATCTAAGGAGATTGCAGAAACGACTAAAATTGGGTTAAGAACTGTCCAACGCATTATTAAAAGCTGGAAGGATAGTGGAGACCCATCGTATTCAAGGAAGAAATATGGTGGGGAAAAAATCCTGAATGATCATGATTAGGGATGAGCGAACCTGAACTGTATAGTTCGGGTTCGTACCGAATTTTGGGGTGTCCGTGACACGGACCCGAACCCGGACATTTTCGTAAAAGTCCGGGTTCGGGTTCGGTGTTCATCGCTTTCTTGGCGCTTTTTGAAAGGCTGCAAAGCAGCCAATCAACAAGCGTCATACTACTTGCCCCAAGAGGCCGTCACAGCCATGCCTACTATTGGCATGGCTGTGATTGGCCAGAGCACCATGTGACCCAGCCTCTATTTAAGCTGGAGTCACATAGCGCCGCCCGTCACTCTGCTCTGATTAGCGTAGGGAGAGGTTGCAGCTGCGACAGTAGGGCGAGATTAGGCTGATTAACTCCTCCAAAAGACTCCATCCAGTGATCGATCTGCAGCTGTGGATCATTGAGCTGCTGATACTCAATTGCTCACTGTTTTTAGGCTGCCCAGACCGTTTGTCAGTCACTTTTTTCTGGGGTGATCGGCGGACATTTTGTGTCTTGTGGTGCGCCAGCACAAGCTGCGACCAAGTGCATTTAACCCTCAATGGTGTGGTTGTTTTTTGGCTAAAGCCTACATCAGGGTGAAGCTGTCACACCAAGTGCATTTAACCAGCAATAGTCTGTTTATTTTTTGGCCATATACTACATCAGGGGCAAGCTGCGCCTGTCGCCAAGTGCATTTAACCCTCAGTAGTGTGGTTGGTCAAGCTGTCACACCAAGTGCATTTAACCAGCAATAGTCTATTTTTTGGCCATATACTACATCAGGTGCAAGCTGCGCCTGTCACCAAGTGCATTTAACCCTCAGTAGTGTGGTTGGTCAAGCTGTCACACCAAGTGCATTTAACCAGCAACAGTCTGTTTATTTTTTGGCCATATACTACATCAGGGGCAAGCTGCGCCTGTCACCAAGTGCATTTAACCCTCAGTAGTGTGGTTGGTCAAGCTGTCACACCAAGGGCATTTAACCATCAATAGTGTGGTTATTTTTTGGCCATATCCCAGTCTAATTCTGTCAGTAAACGTATACCTGTCACCCAGCGCCTAAATACTAGGCCTCAAGTTTATATCCAGCTAAATCTGTCGTTACTGCTGTACTGTTGTGGCTGGGCAAGTTATTTAGTGTCCGTCAAAGCACATTTTTTGTTCTGGGTTGAAATACAATTCCCAATTTAGAAATTTCCTAATTTAGTGGTTTCTGCTGTATCAGGCCTACTTTAAATACATCCCTAAAAGGGTATATCAGAATCAAGGTGCTGATAGGGTCATTCTGAATAACTTCACACACACGCTACTGTGCATTTCCAAGTCTAATACTGTCACTAAATCTATACCTGTCACCCAGCGCCTAAATACTAGGCCTCAAAATTATATCCAGCTAAATCTGTCGTTACTGCTGTACTGTTGTGGCTGGGCAAGTTATTTAGTGTCCGTCAAAGCACATTTTTTGTTCTGGGTTGAAATACAATTCCCAATTTAGCAATTTCCTAATTTAGTGGTTTCTGCTGTATCAGAGCTATTTGAAATCTATCCCTAAAAGGGTATATAATATTCAAGGTGCACATAGGGTCATTCTGAAAAACTTCACACACACGCTACTGTGCATTTCCAAGTCTAATTCTGTCAGTAAACCCATACCTGTCACCCAGCGCCTAAATACTAGGCCTCAAATTTATATTCAGCTTAATTTGAATACAATACATTGGGCCAAATAATATTTTTGTTGTTGTGGTGAACGATAACAATGAGGAAAACATCTAGTAAGGGACGCGGACGTGGACATGGTCGTGGTGGTGTTAGTGGACCCTCTGGTGCTGGGAGAGGACGTGGCCGTTCTGCCACCTCCACACGTCCTAGTGTACCAACTACCTCAGGTCCCAGTAGCCGCCAGAATTTACAGCGATATATGGTGGGGCCCAATGCCATTCTAAGTATGGTAAGGCCTGAGAAGGTACAGGCATTAGTCAATTGGGTGGCCGACAGTGGATCCAGCACGTTCACATTATCTTCCACCCAGTCTTCTGCAGAAAGCGCACAGATGGCGCCTGAAAACCAACCCCATCAGTCTGTCACATCACCCCCATGCATGCCAGGGAAACTGTCTCAGCCTCAAGTTATGCAGCAGTCTCTTATGCTGTTTGAAGACTCCGCTGGCAGGGTTTCCCAAGGGCATCCACCTTGCCCTTCCCCAGCGGTGAAAGACATAGAATGCACTGACGCACAACCACTTATGTTTCCTGATGATGAGGACATGGGGATACCACCTCAGCATGTCTCTGATGATGACGAAACACAGGTGCCAACTGCTGCGTCTTTCTGCAGTGTGCAGACTGAACAGGAGGTCAGGGATCAAGACTGGGTGGAAGACGATGCAGGGGACGATGAGGTCCTAGACCCCACATGGAATGAAGGTCGTGCCACTGACTTTCACAGTTCAGAGGAAGAGGCAGTGGTGAGACCGAGCCAACAGCGTAGCAAAAGAGGGAGCAGTGGGCAAAAGCAGAACACCCGCCGCCAAGAGACTCCGCCTGCTACTGACCGCCGCCATCTTGGACCGAGCACCCCAAAGGCAGCTTCAAGGAGTTCCCTGGCATGGCACTTCTTCAAACAACGTGCTGACGACAAGACCCGAGTGGTTTGCACGTTGTGCCATCAGATCCTAAAGCGAGGCATTAACATTCTGAACCTTAGCACAACCTGCATGACCAGGCACCTGCATGCAAAGCATGAACTGCAGTGGAGTAAACACCTTAAAAACAAGGAAGTCGCTCAGGCTCCCCCTGCTACCTCTTCTGCTGCCGCCTCGGCCTCTTCCTCCGCCTCTGGATGAACGTTGGCACCTGCCACCCAGCAAACAGGGGATGTACCACCAACACCACCACCACCTCCGTCACCAAGCGTCTCAACCATGTCACACGGCAGCGTTCAGCTCTCCATCTCACAAACATTTGAGAGAAAGCGTAAATTCCCACCTAGCCACCCTCGATCCCTGGCCCTGAATGCCAGCATTTCTAAACTACTGGCCTATGAAATGCTGTCATTTAGGCTGGTGGACACAGACAGCTTCAAACAGCTTATGTCGCTTGCTGTCCCACAGTATGTTGTTCCCAGCCGCCACTACTTCTCCAAAAGAGCCGTGCCTTCCCTGCACAACCAAGTATCCGAAAAAATCAAGTGCGCACTGCGCAACGCCATCTGTAGCAAGGTCCACCTAACCACAGATACGTGGACCAGTAAGCACAGCCAGGGACGCTATATCTCCCTAACTGTACACTGGGTAAATGTAGTGGCAGCTGGGTCCCAGACGGAGAGCTGTTTGGCGCACGTCCTTCCGCCGCCAAGGATCGCAGGGCAACATTCTTTGCCTCCTATTGCCACCTCCTCCTTCTCGGCTTCCTCCTCCTCTTCTTCCACCTGCTCATCTAGTCAGCCACACACCTTCACCACCAACTTCAGCACAGCCCGGGGTAAACGTCAGCAGGCCATTCTGAGACTCATATGTTTGGGGGACAGGCCCCACACCGCACAGGAGTTGTGGCGGGGTATAGAACAACAGACCGACGAGTGGTTGCTGCCGGTGAGCCTCAAGCCCGGCCTGGTGGTGTGCGATAATGGGCGAAATCTCGTTGCAGCTCTGGGACTAGCCGTTTTGACGCACATCCCTTGCCTGGCGCATGTGCTGAATTTGGTGGTGCAGAAGTTCATTCACAACTACCCCGACATGTCAGAGCTGCTGCATAAAGTGCGGGCCGTCTGTTCGCGCTTCCGGTGTTCACAGCCTGCCGCTGCTCGCCTGTCTGCGCTACAGCGTAACTTCGGCATTCCCGCTCACCGCCTCATATGCGACGTGCCCACTAGGTGGAACTCCACCTTGCACATGCTGGACAGACTGTGCGAGCAGCAGCAGGCCATAGTGGAGTTTCAGCTGCAGCACGCACGGGTCAGTCGCACTGTGGAACAGCACCACTTCACCACTAATGACTGGGCCTCCATGCGAGACCTGTGTGCCCTGTTGCGCTGTTTCGAGTACTCCACCAACATGGCCAGTGGCGATGACGCCGTTATCAGCGTTACAATACCACTTCTATGTCTCCTTGAGAAAACACTTAGGGTGATGATGGAAGAGGAGGTGGCCCAGGAGGAGGAGGAGGAAGAGGGGTCATTTTTAGCACTTTCAGGCCAGTCTCTTCGAAGTGACTCAGAGGGAGGTTTTTTGCAACAGCAGAGGCCAGGGACAAATGTGGCCAGCCAGGGCCCACTACTGGAGGACAAGGAGGACGAGGATGAGGAGGAGGTGGAGGAGGATGAGGATGAAGCATGGTCACAGTGGGGTGGCACCCAACACAGCTCGGACCCATCACTGGTGCGTGGCTGGGGGGAAAGTCAGGACGATGACGATACGCCTCCCACAGCTTGTCCTTACCTCTGGGCAGCCTGGCACACATGAGCGACTACATGCTGCAGTGCCTGCGCAACGACAGCAGAGTTGCCCACATTTTAACGTGTGTGGACTACTGGGTTGCCACCCTGCTGGATCCACGCTACAAAGACAATGTGCCCACCTTACTTCCTGCACTGGAGCGTGATAGGAAGTTGCGCGAGTACAAGCGCACGTTGGTAGACGCGCTACTTAGAGCATTCCCAAATGTCACAGGGGAACAAGTGGAAGCCCAAGGCCAAGGCAGAGGAGGAGCAAGAGGTCGCCAAGGCAGCTTTGTCACGGCCAGCTCCTCTGAGGGCAGGGTTAGCATGGCAGAGATGTGGAAATGTTTTGTCAACACGCCACAGCTAACTGCACCACCACCTGATACGCAACGTGTTAGCAGGAGGCAACATTTCACTAACATGGTGGAACAGTACGTGTGCACACCCCTCAGCGTACTGACTGATGGTTCGGCCCCATTCAACTTCTGGGTCTCTAAATTGTCCACGTGGCCAGAGCTAGCCTTTTATGCCTTGGAGGTGCTGGCCTGCCCGGCGTCCAGCGTTTTGTCTGAACGTGTATTCAGCACGGCAGGGGGCGTCATTACAGACAAACGCAGCCGCCTGTCTACAGCCAATGTGGACAAGCTGACGTTCATAAAAATGAACCAGGCATGGATCCCACAGGACCTGTCTGTCCCTTGTCCAGATTAGACATTAACTACCTCCCCTTAACCATATATTATTGTACTTCAGGGCACTTCCTCATTCAATCCTATTTTTATTTTCATTTTACCATTATATTGCGAGGCTACCCAAAGTTGAATGAACCTCTCCTCTGTCTGGGTGCCGGGGCCTAAATATATGCCAAAAGACTGTTCCAATGTTGGGTGACGTGAAGCCTGATTCTCTGCTATGACATGCAGACTAATTCTCTGCTGACATGAAGCCAGATCCTCTGTTACGGGACCTCTCTCCTCTGCCTGGGTGCTGGGCCTAAATATATGCCAATGGACTGTTGCACTGGTAGCTGACGTGAAGCCTGATTCTCTGCTATGACATGCAGACTAATTCCCTGCTGACATGAAGCCAGATTCTCTGTTACGGGACCACTCTCCTCTGCCTGGGTGCTGGGCCTAAATATCTGACAATAGACTGTTGCAGTGGTGGCTGACGTGAAGCCTGATTTTCTGCTATGACATGCAGACTAATTCTCTGCTGACATGAAGCCAGATCCTCTGTTACGGGACATCTCTCCTCTGCCTGGGTGCTGGGCCTAAATATCTGACAATGGACTGTTGCAGTGGTGGCTGACGTGAAGCCTGGTTTTCTGCTATGACATGCAGACTAATACTCTGCTGACATGAAGCCAGATTCTCTGTTACGGGACCTCTCTCCTCTGCCTGGGTGCTGGGCCTAAATATCTGACAATGGACTGTTGCAGTGGTGGCTGACGTGAAGCCTGATTTTCTGCTATGACATGCAGACTAATTCTCTGCTGACATGAAGCCAAATCCACTGTTACGGAACCTCTCTCCTCTGCCTGGGTGCTGGGCCTAAATATCTGACAATAGACTGTTGCAGTGGTGGCTGACGTGAAGCCTGATTTTCTGCTATGACATGCAGACTAATTCTCTGCTGACATGAAGCCAGATCCTCTGTTACGGGACATCTCTCCTCTGCCTGGGTGCTGGGCCTAAATATCTGACAATGGACTGTTGCAGTGGTGGCTGACGTGAAGCCTGATTCTCTGCTATGACATGCAGACTGATTTTCTGCTGACATAAAGCCAGATCCTCTGTTACAGGACCTATCTCCTCTGCCTGGGTGCTGGGCCTAAATTTATGAAAATGGACTGTTGCAGTGGTGGGTGACGTGAAGCCTGATTCTCTGCTATGATATGCAGACTGATTCTCTGCTGACATGAAGACAGATTCTCTGTTACGGGACCTCTCTCCTCTGCCTGGGTGCCGGGGCCTAAATATCTGAGAATGGACTGTTCCAGTGGTGGGTGACGTGAAGCCAGATTCTCTGCTATGGGACCTCTCTCCAATTGATTTTGGTTAATTTTTATTTATTTAATTTTTTTTAAATTCATTTCCCTATCCACATTTGTTTGCAGGGGATTTACCTACATGTTGCTGCCTTTTGCAGCCCTCTAGCCCTTTCCTAGGCTGTTTTACAGCCTTTTTAGTGCCGAAAAGTTTGGGTCTGCATTGACTTCAATGGGGTTCGGGTTCGGGACGAAGTTCGGATCGGGTTCGGATCCCGAACCCAAACATTTTCGGGAAGTTCGGCCGAACTTCTCGAACCCGAACATCCAGGTGTCCGCTCAACTCTAATCGTGATCGGCGATCACTTAAGCGTTTGGTGAAATCATATAGAAGAAAAACAACAGTAGAACTCAGGGCTATGTATAATAGTGAAAGTAAGAGCATTTCCACACGCACAATGCGAAGGGAACTCAAGGTATTGGAGCTGAACAGCTGTGTAGCCGTAAGAATACCACTAATCAGTGAGGCAAACCAGAAAAAAAGGCTTCAATTTGCTAGGGAGTATAAAGATTGCACTCTGGAGCAATGGAAGAAGGTCATGTGGTCTGATGAGTCCAGATTTACCCTGTTCCAGAGTGATGGGTGCATCAGGGTAAGAAGAGAGGCAGATGAAGTGATGCACTCATTATGCCTAGTGCCTACTGTACAAGCCTGTGGGGGCAGTAATATGATCTGGGGTTGCTGCAGTTGGTCAAGTCTAGGTTCAGCAACAGTACGTGCTCCAGGTTATTCCATCAATGGATTTTTTCTTCACTGATGGACACGGGCATATTCCATGATAACATCAGAGTTATTCTGATTGCTTGATTGGAGTCGGGAAGGAAATTTTTATTCCCCTAAAGTGGGGAAAATTGGCTTCCACCTCACAGTTTTTTTTTTGCCTTCCTCTGGATCAACTTGCAGGATGACAGGCCGAACTGGATGGACAAATGTCTTTTTTCGGCCTTATGTACTATATTACTATGTTACAATGCCACAATACATCGGGCTCAAATTGTGAAAGAGTGGTTCGGGAGCATGAGACATCATTTTCACACATGGATTGGCCACCACAGAGTCCAAGCCTCAACCTCAGTGAGAATCTTTGGGATGTGCTGGAGAAGGCTTGGCGCAGAAGTCAGACTCTACCATCATCAATGCAAGATCTTGGTGAAAAACTGGATGGAAATAAAACTTCTGACATTGCAGAAGCTTATCGAAACAATGCCACAGCAAATGCGTGCCGTAATCAAAGCTAAAGGTGGTCCAACAAAATATTAGAGTGTGTGACCTTTATTTTTGGTGGGGACTTTTTTGGGGGACAGACAGTGTAGTTAATCTGTCTGTTAACTCGGTGGGTGACATATTCCCATTTTTGGTGTGAGGTACACCTGCACGTCATACATGACAGGGAGATTAATATAGTTAATCCTTCTGTTAGTTCGGTGGGTGACATATACCCATTTTTGGTGGGAGATACACATGCACTGCATATGTGACAGGGAAATTAATGTAGTTAATCTGTCTGTTAGTTCGGTGGGTGACATATTACCATTTTTGGTGTGAGGTACACCTGCACGGCATGCGTGACAGGGAAATTAATATAGTTAATCTGTCTGTTAGTTCGGTGGGTGACATATTCCCATTTTTGGTGTCAGATACATGTGCAATTTATACATGGCAGGGAATTTAATATAGTTATTCTGACTGTTAGTTCGGCCAGTGACATTTACCCATTTTTGGTGTGAGATACACGTGCACTGCATATGTGACAGGTAAATTAATATAGTTTATCCGTCTGTTAGTTTGGTGGGTGACATATTCCCAATTTTGGTGTGAGGTACACATGCACTGCATATGTGACAGGGAAATTAGTTACTTAGTTGCATAGTTGATACAGGTAAAAAAAAGACATAAGTCTATCAAGTTCAACCAGGGGATAGGTGGGGACGTAAATCCCAGAAGGAAGTGAGACTCAGATTTCTTAGCGTTTTCATAAGCATTAATGTTGTTTACTTTTAAATCATCTAAACCCTTTTTAAAACTGACCACTGTTCCTGATGTGACCACGTCCTGAGGAAAACTATTCCACAGATTCACATTTCTTACAGTAAAGAAGCTTTGATGCCTCTGGAGACTGAACTTTTTCTTCTCCAGTCGGAGGCAGTGCCCCTTTTCTTTTGAGGGCATTTTACATTGAACAGTTTTTAATCGTATTTTTTGTATGGCCCATTTATATATTTTTATAGGTTAATCATGTCCCCCCTTAGACGTCTCTTCTCAAGATACATAAATTGAATTATTTTAATCTGTCTTCATAACTAAGACCCTCCATGCCCCTTATCAGTTTAGTCACTCTCCTCTGTACGTTTTCCAGCTGCAGTATGTCCTTTCTATGGACTGGTGCCCAGAACTGAACGGCATATTCCAGATGAGGCCGCACCAGCGCTTTGTAAAGTGGCAATATTAGATCCCTTCCCCGCGGGTCCATGCCTCGTTTAATGCATGACAATATCCTGGTGGCCTAAGAAGCAGCTGATTGACATTGTATGCTGTTATTTGATCTACCATCTACAAGGACACCAAAATCCTTCTCTATAAGTGACTCTCCCAGTGTTACATCACCTATGACATATGGAGCACGGAGATTATTAATACCAAAATGCATAATTTTACATTTATCCAACTTGAACCTCATTTGCCAAGTTGAAGCCCAATAACTCAGAGTGTTCAAGTTAGCTTGTAGTTTATGGACATCTTCCATAGACTATACAGTACGACATAGTTTGGTGTCAACTGCAAAAATAGAATTGGTGCTATTAATCCCGTCCTTGATATCATTAATAAATAAATTAAATAATAGAGGGCCCAGCACTGAACCTTGGGGTACACCACTTATAACCCGGGACCATTCTAAATAGGAATCATTGACCACAACTCTCTGGACATGGTCCTTCAACCAATTTTCAATCTAATTGCAAACTATAGTTTCCAAGCCTATAGGCCTTACTTTACCTATTGAACGTCTATGAGAGACACTTTGCAAAATCCAGAAACACTACATTCACAGCTGCCCCTCTGTACAGGCTACTACTCACCTCCTCACAAAAACAAATCAGGTTAGTCTGACAACTTGTGTCCTTGGTAAACCCATGTTGGTTATCACTTATAATATTATTTACAGTCACATACTCCTGTATATAGTCCCTTAAGAGTCATTCAAACATTTTTCCCACAACAGAAGTTAAACTAACTGGTCTATAATTACCTGTGAAGGACCTAGATCCTTTTTGAATATGGGCACCACATTTTCCTTGTGCCAATCACTTGGCACTGTACCAGTACCTAGAGAATCTTAAAAAATTATAAACAGGGGCACAGCAATGACTGAACTGATCTCTTTAAGCACTCTTGGGTGTAATCCACCTGGACCCGGAGCCTTGTTCACATTTACCTTATTTAACTTATCTTTCACCATATCTACAATTAGCCAATTGAGTATATTACTGGATGTACTAACGGCCCCAGCACCACAGATATCAGCTCCTTTCTCTTCTTTTGTATATACAGAGCTAAAAATAAAACATTTAGTAACTCTGCCTTTTCCTTATCTTCATTGACTACCCCCCCCCCCCCCGTCCATTCCCCTCCCCCCCCCCTCCCTCCCTTTACAATTAGTCCTGCTCGGACCTTGGTTTTTAGCATTTATATATTTAAATAATTTTTGGGGATTTTCTTTTGCTCTCTTTTGCCACCTGCTGTTTGTTTAGTATTTTTGCTTATTTTATCTCCTTTTTACAGATTTTATTAAGGCCTTTGTAATCTTCAAATGCTAAAGCTGACCCCTCAGATTTGTATTTTTTAAATGCCCTTTTTTTGTCTTTTATTGCTTTTTTACAGAAGCTGTAAGCCATGGAGGGTTTAAATTTTAGCCGTTTATACTTGTTACCTAAAGGAATAAATTTTTTAGTGCAATTACTCAATGTGGATTTAAAGCTCTCCCATTTATCCTCAGTATTATTATGTGATAATAGCTGCTCCCAGTCTATGCCCTGAAATGCTGACCTCAACCCAGGGAAATTAGCCTTTTTAAAATTCTGTGCTTTTCCTCTGTCTAACAGAGTTTGCTTCTTATAGTTTAGGGGAATATAATTATATTGTGGTCACTATTACTTAGTGTTTCTCAAATAGTAACATTTCCAACAAGCTCTGCATCATTAGAAATTACCAGATCCAACAAAGCATTGCCCCTAGTGGGAGCTTCTACAAACTGGCCCATAAAGTGGTCCTGCAGCAAGTTGAGGAATTTTTTCCCCTTCGCGGTTGAGGCAGAATCATGACCCCAAGTCAAAGTCTGGGAAGTTAAAATCTCCCATTATGACCACGGTACCAGCCTGTGCAGCCCACTCTATTAGGTTATACAGTTGCGTTTCTATCTCCTCTGTGATTTTAGGGGGTCTATAGATTACACCAAGTATTATTTTTTCAGTGTTTATATCCCTTTGAAATTCCACCCATAAGGTTTCCATATTCTCACCATCCTCACCCACAATTGCCTCTTTCACACTTGTCTTCAGATCACTCCTCACATATAGGCACACACCACCACCTTTTCTATTGACCCTATCTTTCCTAAATAGTGCAAATCCCTCAATATTTACAGCCCACTCATGCGAAGAATTCTTTTCTTCTAGTGCCATAGCCTCCAGCTCCCCCATTTTTCTAGCTAGACTTCTGCCATTTGTGAAAATACATTTTAAATTATTATTACCTGTAAAGTAAATATCTGGAATTTTTGGGTTACCTTGGTTGATGTTTTTTTATGTAACAGGTTTTCGTTACCAGAATTTCTATTTTTCGTCGGTGTATAGTTCTGCCCACACTTCTCCCTGCTTTCCTCACTAACCCCAGACCCCACTAAATCCCCACTGTCCCCTCCTATATCCCACTTCCTATCTACATTATCTACCCCCTTATTAGTATAACCCCCATCCTACCCACAGATCCTAGGTCAAAAGTTCTTCCAGCCGTCTAACCATTTTTTCCCCAGGGCAGTTGCACCCTCCCCATTAAGGTGCAGCCCATCCCTACTGTAGAGCTTGTAACCAACAGAGAAGTCGGCCCAGTTCTCTATGAACCCAAACCCTTCCTTTATGCACCAGCTTCTGAGACAGTTATTTAACTCCATAAGCTCCCATTGTCCCTCCGGTGACGCTTGTGGCACTGGTAGTATTTCTGAAAACACAAATGTAACAGATCTCCTGGCACCCCGACTGGGTACCTCCGTCGAATGATGCTCCTAGTGCTTCCCGAGGACTCCAAGCACTCCACTTGACACCGTAAGCGCTGCAGACCCCACGAACCACCGAAGTGTGGTTGAGGTCTCACCGTTGCCTACCCACTCTGGACCTACGACAAGGCTCCAGGCTCCAGTGGGTGAACCTCTCCTACATCCAGAGAGCAGGAACAGCTCTTACAAGAGCTAGTAGTTATGCCAGGGGAGTATAGCAAATCTCCAGTGTATAGCAATCCCCAGTGTCGATCAGTTACCCAAACACCAGCCTCAACATGGTAAAGGGTAAAACAGGAACTCTTTATTAAAGGCTACCCGCCCGTATTTATGCAGGTCCCCATCTGGTGGAAACGCCCCTAGGGGACTAGAAGAAAGACTGTGACACAGGACAGATATGCAGCAATTCAGGATACACAGACACAATACATCCCCACAATGCATCATGGTTTCCTCCTCTCTGCCCTGGAGACACCCGAGGAGCACTTCAATTATCTCTCAGGACAAAGGGAAATCGCCAATACACATGTGGATACAACAGGACAGAAATCACCATTTAAACATACAATGTTACGACCCTTACAGTAAACACAGACATTTAACATATCCCCAGATAGCTCAAGTCTGAGTGCATATTATTAGGTGAATGGCACTCGGACTACACAAATACACTAAAATTAGCTATCTGGGTACCATCACATAACATACAATAAAATTCCAAAGACAGAAAAATACATGAACTTATATAACTATGTCGCTATTGCATAAAACCGGTGCATACAACATGGGACCGTAATCACATGGTAAGAGGCTGGCAAGTAGTCCTTTCCAAGCGCTTGTGGCAACCTCAAAAGAGGGGAGTTTGTCACATATCTTCCCTTTGGGGTTAAGACTAAACAGGTATCTGACCTCCTGTCTGTCAGTACCTAGATTAGTTGGGAAGCTCCCCCACAAAGAAACATTAGCAGAGTTGCCCACCCACAGTATATAGTTAACATGGTAGCTCACCCACCAGGGACAGTACTGGTCTGTAGGTCCCAGATTGTGGTGAAACAGTTCCGCATCCTTAGTCTCCCTGGTGCAGCTAGGCAAACCGCTGGCGCTACTTGGGGAACAGCAGTCAGCGGTGTTCTGCACTGATGCCAGCACTTCTGCTGGGGCGAGGGGGGTACAAGCCAGTCCTGTAATGAGGGGGTCGGTGGAGCAGAGGCTCGCGGCTCTCTGCCATGATGCCAGCTCTTCTGCTGGGGTGAGGGGGGGGTGCAAGCCAGCCCTGTAACAAGGGGGTCGGTGGAGCAGAGGCTAGCGGCGCTCTGCCCGGGTGCCAGCTCTTCCGCTGGGAAGGAATCAGTGGGTATCGCAGGCTCATCCCCTGCCCCCAGAACTCAGTTGGGAAGTAGCTGCGAAGGGGAGGGCTCGCTTACCTCCTCCTCCTGGTATACCTGCGGAGATGGCTGGGGATCTGGACCGACCGTCCAGCATCCCTGTAGGACTGGCACCGAGCCCGCGGTCTCATCTGCGCCCGTGAAGAGGGGTTTGTGTTCCCCTTTTCCCGGTATCTCTGGCTGCTGTTGGAAGGTGAGGCCGGTTGCCTCTCCTCCCCAGGACTCTGGTTGCTGTAGGGCAGAGGGACCCAGCATCTCCTCCCCCTGGAACTCAGGTTGCCACTGGGGAGAGAGACTGGTTGTCTCCTCTCCCTGTGATATGCACTGCTGTTGGAGATCTGGGCAGGCGGCCCAGCATCCCTGTAGAGCCGGTAGAGAGACCTCAGTCCCATCTCCACCTGCCATTTGTGGGTCCTCCCAGGACCAGTCTGTGAGGTCCCTCAACATTTTATTGAGGGCTACCCGCCCGTATTTATGCAGGTCCCCATCTGGTGGACACGCCCCAAAGGGACCAGAAGGAAGACTGTGACAGAGGACAGATATGCGGCAATTCAGGATACACAGACACAATACATCCCCACAATGCATCATGGTTTCCTCCTCTCTGCCCTGGAGACATCCGAGGAGCAATTCAATTATCTCTCAGGACAAAGGGAAATCGCCAATACACATGTGGAGACAACAGGACAGAAATCACCATTTAAACATACTACACGAATACACAAAAATTAGCCATCTGGGTACCCTCACATAACATACAATAAAATTCCAAAGACAGAAAAATACATGAACTTATATAACTATGCCGCTATTGCATAAAACCGGTGCATACAACATGGGACCGTAATCACATGGTAAGAGGCTGGCAAGTAGTCCTCTCCAAGCGCTCGTGGCAACCTCAAAAGAGGGGAGTTTGTCACTACTACCTTGGAGGTCCTGGACTTGAGCTTCTCTCCTAGTTCCTTAAAATCATTTTTAAGGACCTTCCATGTCCCCCTGACTTTGACATTGGTGCCAATATGTCAATCCCCAGCCCCACCCAGCAATCTGTCAATCCGATCTGCAATATGCTGATCACGAGCACCCGGAAGACAACACACTGTTCGGCATTCAGGGTATCGGCAACAGATGACCCTGTCTGTCCTCCTAATAATAGAGTCCCCTACCACAATTATCTGTCTAAACTTTGCTCCACTCCTTTCCCCATCCTTCCTGCAGCGGTCATCTTGGATGCTAGGAGAAATGCCCTGCTGCAGTGTTGCTGGCCCTGGGCTTTCATCCCTAATATCAACCAAACAGGCATATTTACTAGGGCGTTTCAGCTCAGGACTATCCTCCATGGCACTTTTCCCTCTACCTCTTCTTCCTACATTAACCCAACTGCTGACCTGATAGTCCAGATCTTGCCCTCCTCCTCCCACCTTCATTTCACTGACCTCAGTCAGTGCCTACACAGTGAGGTCTAAGCCTCTCTCCAGGTTTTCAATGCCCCTAAGTATTTCAAGCTGCTTATTTAGATCGAAGATCTGGGCTTCCAAATATGCAACATGATTGCATCTAGTGCAAATGTTTTTACCGTCGAATGGCTCTTCAAGGCACGCAAACATTGTACAGGACACACACTTAGACATTGTCTATGGAGCAGTAAAGAAGGAAAACAGTAAATATGAGTTAGAATTAGATCCTGTAGTTGGAGGACTAGCTAGAATCAAGTCAACAATACACAGGGAAAATCTATTTAACCTTAGTTTCTTGCTCCTTGTCTTAAACTCTGGTTCTTTAAACTCCACTTATTCACAAGCCCACTTAGTACAGCAAGCCCAGGTAATATAGTTAATCCATCTGCTAGTTATGTGGGTGACATATTCCCATTTTTGGTGTAAGGTACACCTGCACTACATATGTGACAGATAAACTAATATAGTTAATCTGTTTGTTAGTTCGGTGGGTGACCTCAAAGAATGAAGAGAGCATCAGATAAGGGACGTGGCCCTGGTTGTGGTGCTGCTGGTACTGGTGAAGCTCTTGTTGCAGGGAGAGGATGTGGTAAATCTTGGTCAGCTACATGCCCAAATGAAACACCTTCCTCAGGTGCATGTAGGTGACAGGACGTTCAGCGTCATTTTGTAGACCCGAATACCGGTGTACAAATGGTGAGGCCAGAACAAGTAAAGGCGTTAGTTGATTGGATGGCTGACAGTGCCTCCAGTTCCTCCATTGTCTCCAACCAGGTCCCCTGCTGAAACTGTATAGTTGGCACCTGCAGGCCATAGGCATCTGTCTTTCACCTCACCCCCTTGCAAATCAACCAAGCAGTCTGAGCCCCAAGTCATGCTGCAGTCTTATGCTTTTTGATGACTCTGCTGGGGGGTTTCCATGGGCCGTTCACCTAGCCCTGCCCCATTGGAAGAGATTGCACTGATGCCCAACCATTTATACTTCAGGATGTGGACATGGAAGGACCACCACAGTATGTCTCTGATGATGATGATGATGACGAAACACAAGTGCCAACTGCTGTGGCTTTCTGCCTTGTGCAGACCGGCAGGGAGGGAATGGGTGAAGAGTGGGTGGAAGATGATTTGAAGGATGACGAGGTTCTAGACCCTACATGCGAGTGACGTGTGCAGTTCGGAGGAAGAGGTGGTGGTCACACAACGGCAAAAGAGGGAGAAGGGTGAAAAATCTGAGTGTCCGTCCCGTAGCCAGTATGCCTGCTACTGCCCACCACACCCAGGGACTGAGCACACCAAAGTCACCTCCAAGGAGTTCCCTGGCAATGGAGTTCTTCAGAAAAATGTGCTGATGACATGACGCGAGTGGTTTGCATGCTGTGCAATCAAAGCCTAAAGCGAGGCATAAATGTTCTAAACCTGAGCACCACCTGCATGACCAGGCATCTAAATACAAAGCACGATCTGCAGTGGAGGACACAACAGAAAAAACACAAAAGATCTTAGGCTCCCTCTTGCTCCCTCTACTGCTGAGGCCTCTGCCTCTTCCTTCCCCTCTAGAGTGACAGTAGCACCTGCACCTGAGGATATGGTAGCAAAATCACCACCTCCACCACCGTCACCCAGCATCTCCACACTGTCCCATGGAAGCGTTCAGATGTCCATCTCAAAAATACTGGAGAGAAAGAGGAAGTACCCCTTACCCACCCGCTGTCATTCCGTCCCGGTGGAAACAGAGACTTTTGAAAACCTTATGGTGGTGGCTGTCCCACAGTACTTGGTTCCCAGCAGCCACTACTTTTCCAGGCGAGCCATCCCTGCTCTGCACAGCCAAGTGGCGGAAAAAATCAGGTGTGCAAGCACAACGCTATCTGTGGCAAGGTCCACTTAACTACCGATAGATGGACCAGTAAGCACGGGCAGGGATGTTATATCTCCCTAACGACAGCAGGCTGTTTTGAAACTCATCTGTTTGGGGGGAAAAACCCACAATGCGCAGTAGCTGTGGACGGGCATGGAACAACAGAGCGATGAATGGTTGGAGTAGCTGAGTCTCAATCCTGGCCTGGTGATGTCAGAGCTGCTGCAGAAAGTGTGGGCTGTCTGTGCACGCTTTCGGCATTCTCACCCTGCTGCTGCTCGCCTGTCTGCTCTGCGGCGTAACTTCCCGCTCACCGCCTGCACCAACAGAGGCCAGGTACACAATAGTGATGTCGCGAACATAAAATTTTCTGTTCGTGAACGGCGAATGCGAATTTCCACAAATGTTCGCGAACGGGCGAACCGGGCGAACCGCCATAGAGTTCAATAGGCATGCGAATTTTAAAACCCACAGGGACTCTTCTGGCCACAATAGTGATGGAAAAGTTGCTTCAAGGGGACTAACACCTGGACTGTGGCATGCCGGAGGGGGACCTATGGCAAAACTCCCATGGAAAATTACATAGTTGACGCAGAGTGTGGTAAGTTGAATTTTTTTATTACAACTTAGATCTGAGTTCCAAATGGTTGTATTGTTAGAATTGATGAATATAACGAATATAGCACTATATTCTCAATCTTCGTAATATTCTAGCAATACAACCATTAAGAACGCAGCTCTAAGTCGAATTCGCAATGCGATTAATATAACCTGTATTAATCGCATTGCGATTACAACTTCGGTCTGAGTTCATAATGGTTGTATTGGTCGCACCATCACGTGGTAAAGGGGGACGGGGGGGTGACACACTGCAGCCTGGTGAGCGGTGGGGCGCTGCGGCAGCTGCCCTGCAGGAGTCTCTGGTCCCGGGAGGAGGAGGTAGGAGGAGCGGCTCTGACTTTATAGACCAAATTATTTTAATAACACCCCAATAATAATAAGTTAATAACCTAACCCCATTCATAAATTACTGTGGATTATTATAGAGACGGCCCCAGGCCAGGAGACATAAGGGGTTGGGTTGAACTGTGGGCTGGGGCCACCCGGCCACATTTAATAATCTTTGCTCAGGGGGGCCCTCAAAAATATAGACCCACATGGTGTGGACTGGTCCTTTTTACTAAGGAATATAGTTTAAACGTGCAAAAGAGAAAATAAGAAGTCAGCTCCAATCAGATATCTGCACATAAACCAAGACTCTGGGTCTATGCAGATATCTGATTGAAGCTTAGTGACTTCTTTTTTTTTCTCTTTATCTCTTTATTATGGCTTCGGGGTGGGGGGGGGGGCAGGGGTGACACCATTTTCTACCGCACCGGGTGACACCAGCCATAGCAACGCCACTGTAACCATTAGGAACCCAGCTCTAAGTTGAATTTGCAATGCGATTAATATAACCTGTATTAATCGCATTGTGATTACAACTTAGTCAAATTTGTGACACTGCACCTTCAGAATGAATCTAAGATGGATGCTGTCCCTAAGATGGATGCTGTCCTTGCTATTTGATAGGAGGTGGGAGGGCCTGGGAGGGAGGGTATGCTGATTGGCTGGAATGTGTCTGCTTACTGTGAGGTACAGGGTCAAAGTTTTCTCAATGATGACGTATAGGGGCGGACCGAACATCACATATGTTCGCCCGCCGCGGCGAACGCGAACAATCTATGTTCGCCGGGAACTATTCACCGGCGAATAGTTCGGGACATCTCTAGTACACAACTCTCCAGCCAGGGCACAGTTCACCGTGTTCACAGCAGGGTGGCACCTAAAGCAGCTTATGGACATCAATAGAGCGTGGCTGGGGGGATACAGAGGACACAGACGATACACTTCCCATAGAGGACAGCACACATGAGTGACTACATTCTGCAGTGCCTGCGCAACGATCGCCGAGTTGCCCACATTCTATCCAGTGCTGATTACCAGGTGGCCACCCTGCTGGATCCCCACTACACGGACAACGTGCTGTCCTTAATTCCATCACTGGAGCGTGATTGGAAGATGCACGAGTACAAGCGCATGGTGGTAGATGTGCTGCTCATGGCATTCATACCTGACAGCAGTGGAAGCACAAGGCGAAGGTAGAGGAGGAGAAGGAAGAAGCCACCAACGCAGCTGGGGCACCTCCAGCACCTGAGAAGGGGGGATTAGCATGGCCGAAATGTGGAAAAGCTTTGTCAGCATGCCACAACAACCAGCACCACCAGCTGATACAGAACGTTTTAGCAGGAGGCAGCATTTCAGCAACATGGTGGAACAGTACGTGTGCATATGCCTACACGTACTGACTGATGGGTCTGCCCCATTCAACTTCTGGGTCTCAAAATTGGGCACATGGCCTGAGCTTGCCCTTTACGACTTAGAGGTGCTGGCCTGCCCTGCAGCTAGTGTATTGTCTGATTGCAAGTTTAGCACTACAGGGGGGGTAATCACAGACAAGCGCAGCCGCCTGTCCACAGCCAATGTGGACAAGCTCATGTTCATTAAAATGAACCAAGCATGGATCCCACAGGACTTGTCTGTACCTTGTGCTAAGTAGACAAGTATACTGGCCGCACCCAGCCATTGTTATACTCCAGCGCACTTTCTCTTTGCATTCTCTTTTCTATTTCCCAATATTTTGGGGTCTTCCCAAATTTCTAACATAAATAAATAAATAAACAAAATAAAGGGGGGAAAAAAAAAAAAGCTACAAAAACAGTGTTGGTTACCTCCTCCTCCTCCACCACTGCTTCTACCTACACCGCCACGTTCACCGCCTCCTGAACCTTCTACTCCGCTTTGACCTCCGCCTCTTAGTTC
The DNA here is from genome assembly GCF_014858855.1 of Bufo gargarizans. Taxonomy (NCBI): domain Eukaryota; kingdom Metazoa; phylum Chordata; class Amphibia; order Anura; family Bufonidae; genus Bufo; species Bufo gargarizans. The sequence goes on from NC_058087.1 coordinate 100,558,629, forward strand.
AAGATTATAATTTTTTTCAAATCTATGTTATTATAGTCATTTCCCTATACACATTTGTTTGCAGCCCTCTAGCCCTTACTGCGATTATTTTACAGCAATTTTTGTGCACCAAAGTTCAGTTCCCCATTGGTTCTGGGATTGAGTTTTGGTCAAGTTCAGGTCCCAAACCCGAACTTTGACCCGAAGTCGGGCCGAACCCGGCGAACCCAAACATCCACGGATCCACTCATCCCTATTGATAACATCTGTTCTATATATTTGGAAGTTAGGAAAATGTGTAGCTATAATCATTTGTACAATGCACATTTCTCCAGATGTGTTCTTTAACTTCTCTTTCTGCTCTTTGAGGTCAAACACAGACCATTCCACGTTAACACTGCATATTCACTTGGCAATACATTCCAATGCAAGCCCTATATGGGATCCTTCAGCATTGAAGGGGTTTCCTAATGGCAACACCTCTCAAGTTTCAGAAAGGGGCTGGAATTTAGTGCAAGCCAAAGATTTCCCTATTTAAGAACAGTGCAAAGGAATCTCAGTGGCTAAGTTCAGTTTAAGGGTCCAGAGCTGAAGGGGTAGGGGAGAAATTGATGGTGCTAAGTTAAGAAGATTTATTTTTGTTTTTCCCCTAGTCTGCACTTAGAGTCTCATGTCTAACATTTAGACATGATGAGCTTTGTGCAAATAACCTCTCTTTTCTGCATCATTGCAGTGACCTATCCTTCCCTAATTCTGGCACAACAACAGGAAGGTGAGTAATTGTCTCAACTGTTTATTTTGCTCTCCCCTTAACTGGTCAAAAACTCCTAGACACTAAATGTAACGTAACAATGGAAAGGAAAAAAATGCACCAGGGGGCTTGCACTGCCCCATATTGTGAGAATGGCAATTGTTGCTTTAGTCTGAAGTTAGGAATAATAACAGATTCGAGATGCAGCTCTGGAGATGTACGTTTTCTAATGCAAGTAACATGTTCCTAGCTGCAATGTAATCTAACCTTCCTGTGCTGTAAAGCAGCTGTGGTAACCATGTTCTGATAAGATGCTGCTAATAAGCTGGAGCAATGGACAGATGTGCATCATACATCCACATGTCCATGCTGACCTAAAAACCTTGAGAACCTTTAAAATGGTTTCAGGACCTTCAATTAAGGAACTAGTATATGTCACGATTTGAGGGTTATTGACTTCATAAATATTCCCTGTGTAATTTGAATGCGGGTGTTTAACATGCAAATTGCATTACTGTGAATATTTGAAGGGAATGGCATTATCACTTCATACAGCAGTCTACTATAAACTATCACATTACTATTTTTGGAAGTTTTGCTTAATATAAATTCTTTCAAGAAGAAGTTGAATTCACTGTAACATCCGAGCCATTTCTATGCTATGTCATATCTGGAGGGCGTATAGTAGTTGTAGCACTATGTGTTGTGTTCTCCCTGCATATGTTACTGTATAAGGTAGAGAAATGCATTCATTTGGTGTAAAGAAAGAATTTAGTCAACCACATGAAACTGATATCAAACTTGTAAGTCTACATAATAAGTATGCATAAATAGCTCACTTTCAAGCCAAATTGAGGATATTCTAACCATTAACCATAATTGAGCTGAATGAATGTAAACATGTTTCAGGAATTATCTCTAGTGGTTGTCCTTATACTCATCAGTTGCTCTGTTGAGACCATTTTGGACTGAAGGAGAGAAGTTTCCCACTAGTACTTCTCCTTTAACAAGATACATCACCAGATGCAGAAAGGTAGATTAGTGTCAAATAAACCATCATCCATACATCATCCTTTGTAAAACGCCCTTGGTTGCCATTACTGCATATGGCAATTTTTGCTGTTGTACTATGCAGAGTTAAAGTGTCAATAGTTTCCATGTAGTCATATCTAGCCGCTGGCTATGATTATTCACCTATGTTGTAACAGCTGGAAGGGACTGAGTAAAAACATGCTGCCTGTCTGTAGTCTGCCGAAGCTGGCAATGTGCAGTACGATGATCTCATCAGTATTAATATATGGCATGTTACTGTAGAAAACAACTGGGCAATGACATTACTTTTTTCCTTTGGGCTTGGGAATATAAACCTCTGACTGCAAGATGATGTAAAACATATGTTCTGTGGAACTAATTGTATTACCCCATGTGTTATATGACAAATCATGGACATAGCCGGTTTGATAATTCATATTCCAGCTCATGAGAATCAGAATCTGCTGACATCTTTGGAAAGAACATGAATTTCTTTACATGCATAGCAAATCTTCAGGCACATACGTCATGCTGCTGCCATCTAGTGGTGGTCTAGTGTAACTGAAACCAGCCACACCTAGTGTGCTTCCTCCATCTTTAGAATCAAAAGTACAAAGAACTGCAAAGCTTCTCTACCAATACATGGTAGACATGGTAACACATTTCACTTTTCATATTTATTCTTCAGACAAACATACACATTTAGACAAAAGATATGAAACACATTTACTATATGCTGAGCATGCAACTCATTTCTGAATATTTCATACATTGAAGCCGAACGATTAGGTATATAATGTGAGCTGGTAGCACTCATACAATCACTTCATCTTATACTGTAATAAGGGAAATAAAGTGCAGTGAACTGTACAAATCACAATGCAGAAGTACAGGAATTTATAGTCTATGGACTGTGACAAATTTATCATGAGGGGGGATTTGAAGGCAGAGTCTGTGTTGGGGATACTTTGCACCAAATTTATCAAATATTAAACCCCTTTTGTCTAGAAATGCTACTACAGTTTTCTACACCGCCTCCCTGCTGGAGTGATTTTGCGACTTTAAAAAAATAAAAATGTCCTAGTCATAAATCTGGAGTGAAACACCTTAAAGGGTTTCTACAGTTTGTTTTAACTGATGATCTATCCTCTACATAGATCATCAGCTTCTGATCGGCCGGGGTCCGGCACTCCCGCCAATCAGCTGTCTGAGAAGGCAGCGGCGCTCCAGCAGCACCGCGGCCTTCTCACTGTTTACCGCTGGCCCAGTGACGTCACGACTAGTATCACTTGGCCTGGGCGCGGCTAAGTTCCTTTCACTTGAATGGAGCTTAGCCCCGCCCAGGCCAGTTGATGACGTCACTGGGCCTGCGGTAAACAGTGAGAAGGCCGCGGCGCTGCTGCCTTCTCAAACAGCTGATCGGCGGGTGTCCCGGGTGTCGGATCCCCGCCGATCAGAAGCTGATGATCTATCTAGAGGATACATCATCAGTTAAAACAAACTGTAGATCCCCTTTAACAAAGGTAACCATGGCCCCTTTTCCACCCACTTTTCAAAACTGAAGTGAGTGGCATAAAAATGCAACAAAATCATTGACTATAGGGTAATTAGCTTCACTAGGAGCTACCACTGAAACTGTTTTCTTTCTCTTGCAAAATAGCTTAGGTTACTTTTACATCTGTATTTTTCATTACGGTATTGAGATCCGTCATAGGATCTCAATAGAGGACGGAAATGCTTTAGTGTTGTCCCCATTCATTGTCAATGGGGACAAAACTGAACTGAAGGGAACGGAGTGCACCAGAATGCATTCGGTTCCGTTTCATTGCATTCCCATGACACACACAAAAGCGCTGCAAACAGCATTTTTGAGTGCGTCCTCGGATGTTTAGCATGTTTCACAATGCAAGTCAATGGTGACGGATCCGTTTTCTCAGACACAAAATAAAACGGATCCTTCCCCCATTGACTTACAATGGTTTTAGAGATGGATCCGTCTTGGCCATTTTACAGATAATACAACCAGATCCATTCATAACGGATGCAGACGGTTGTATTATCAGTAACAGAAGCGTTTTTGCTGATCCATGAGGGATCCAGGGAAAACGCAGATGTGAAAGTTGCTTTACCTGCATATTCTTTTTCCAGGGAGTACTGCCTGGCCTCCATATGTTAGCTCTAGTACTGTAGTACTCCTGAATGCTTTGCAAGGAAAGTTCTGTGTAACTGTAGTGAGAGCAATGCCAAGAGGATGACCACTAAAACCAGTGTTTCCATTTAATTGTTATACTTTTACAGACTAGAGAGTGGCAATTATGGTTACAAATCTAGGATTATTTGGAAAATGGAAACCACCCTATTAGACCAACTCACCCTCAAATATACCTGGGTTTAGCTGTTAATTAAACAGTTTATGGTTAAAGGGGTTATCTCACTGCAGAAAATGGTATTTATAATATAGACAAAGTTAAATGGGTTCTCTGAGAATAGACATTTATAACTTATCCTAAGGATAGTTCATCAATATAAGATCTGCAGGAGTCCGACACCTAGGATCCCCACTAATCAGCTGTTAGAAGAGACTGGATGCTCTTCTTAGGCCCGTGACATTACTGTACATCGCTCACATGGCCTTGTTGCAGCTCAGCCCAATCAAGTCAATGGGTCTGCGCTGCAAGGCCAAACACAGTCATTATACAATGTCTGCTGCTGTGCTTGGAAAGCTGTCATTACCCCAGTCAGTGCAGCGGCTCCCTAAAACAGCTGATCGGTGCAGGTGCCAAGACCCCTCCAATGTGATGATGATGACCTATCCTGAGGATAGTTCATCTTTATCTTTTCCAGGATACCTCCTTTATACCATGCACTTACTAATATATTGGGATTGTCCATATTCCTCCTTTGCTAACTTGATTCATTTTTCCATCACATTATACACTGCTTATTTCCATGGTTATGACCACTCTGCAATTCAGCAGTGGTGGTCATGCTTGCACAATATAGGAAAAGACACCATCCTCTCTGGTGGCTATTACAGTAGCTCCCGTTCCAGCCACCTTATATCTTTGCTGCTGCAGTGGCCATAACCCCTGGCCACTGCAGCAGTGTATAATGTGATGGAAAAATGAATCAAGTCAGCAAAGGAGGGAATATGGACAATCAGAGTACATCAGTAAATGTCTTGTATTAACTATGTGTACATTACTGCCATTTGCTGAAATTAGACAACCCTTTTCTGTCAACATGACTTGTATCATTACTTCCAGCTTAATGTACAACTATCGGGCAACTATAGGCCAGTAAGCCTGACATCAATAGTGGGGAAATTAATGGAAACCATACTCAAGGAGAGGATTGTGGAACATCTAAAATCCCATGGATTGAAAGATGATAAACAGCATAGGTCTACTTCACGGAGATCATGTCAAACTAATCTTAGTGATTTTTTTGATTGGGTGACTAAAATAATAGATGGCGGAGGTGCCGTAGACATCATTTATCTAGACTTTAGTAAGGCTTTTGATACTATCCCACATAGAAGGCTTATCAATAAATTGCAGTCTTTGTGCTTGGACTCCCATATTGTTGAATGGATTAGGCAGTGGCTGAGGGACAGACAACAGAGGGTTGTAGTCAATGGAGTATATTCAGACCATGGTCTTGTTACCAGTGGGGTAACTCAGGGATCTGTTCTGGGACCCATATTGTTTAATATCTTTATCAGCGAAATTGCAGAAGGCCTTGATGGTTAGGTGTGTCTTTTTGCTGATGACACAAAGATTTGTAACAGGGTTGGTGTTCCTGGAGGGATACACCAAATGGAAAAGGATTTAGGAAAACTAGAGGAATGGTCAAAAATCTGGCAACTAAAATTTTATGTTGATAAGTGCAAGATAATGCACCTGGGGCGTAAAAACCCAAGAACAGAATATAAAATCAGTGATACAGTCCTAACGTCAGTATTTGAGGAAAGGGATTTAGGGGTCATTATTTCAGAAGACTTAAAGGTAGGCAGACAATGTCATAGAGCAGCAGGAAATGCTAGCCGAATGCTTGGGTGTATAGGGAGAGGAATTACCAGTAGAAAGAGGGAGGTGCTCATGCCGCTCTACAGAGCACTAGTGAGACCTCATTTGGAGTATTGTGCTCAATACTGGAGACCATATCTCCAGAAGGATATTGATACTTTGGAGAGAGTTCAGAGAAGAGCTACTAAACTGGTCCATGGATTGCAGGATAAAACTTACCAGGAAAGATTAAAGGACCTTAACATGCATCGCTTGGAAGAAAGACGAGACAGAGTGGATATGATAGAAACTTTTAAATACATAAAGGGAATCAACAAGGTAAAAAGAGGAAAGAATATTTAAAAGAAGAAAAACTGCTACAAGAGGACATAGTTTTTAATTAGTGGGGCAAAGGTTTAAAAGTAATATCAGGAAGTATTACTTTACTGAGAGAGTAATGGATGCATGGAATAGCCTTCCTGCAGAAGTGGTAGCTGCAAATACAGTGGAGGAGTTTAAGCATGCATGGGATAGGCATGAGGCCATCCTTCATATAAGATAGGGCCAGGGGCTTTCCATAGTATTTAGTATATTGGGCAGACTAGCTGGGCCAAATGGTTCTTATCTGCCGACACATTCTATGTTTCTATGCTAAAAGTGCTGAAACCTGCAATAGATGTTAAAAAAAAAAAAGAGGATATTGTATCTAAGGTTTTTATTTATGAGGTTTCTAGGGTGACTCAGTGTCCTATCACTTAATTGTCAGATTCATCTCCCAGATATTCAGTAAATCATGAACACCCTAACACGTAACAGACTACATCAGGAATGGACTCTCTCTACAGTCTCCTGGCACCGTCTGGAACATCGTCTGTTTTATGTCAGCCTGACAATGGAAAACATGAGATAACTCCGGCGGCTAGCTGTAATTTTGAGCATTGACTTTGGACTCAAAAACTTGGCATTGTTTAATGAAAGTGAATGCCTTACAGATTAGCTAAGAAACCACTTCCATTTTCCATAATTTATGCCCTTTAAAAATGTTTGTCTTACAAGTAAATCAAAAAGCTTTGAATGTTTCCAAAAGCTTTCTTTCCCTTCCATAAACTGTTTAGCTCCATGCATATGAACACACAGTAGGATAGAATTTTTCTAAGATACCTCAAGGTCTATGGATCACTCGGCTTTGAGAAATAAAAAATATGTGTCTTTCCTCTTAAACATCCCCACTTCCACTGGTTTTGTAGATGTTATCGTTGATCTTTGCAGTAAATAAGACATTACTTTTGTTTTCAAGTAAGCATCTGTGTGAAAAATAGTATTTGAGTATTGGAGAGAAAAATAGGCAATTGAAACTCTTCCCATTAAAATCAACTGTTTGACAGGTGTCTCGAGATCAGAAGCATTTGACTGGCAGCTACATATCCAAAGGTCCTACTACCTGATGGAGTGGCAGGTCGAGCATGCACCGAGACACTCCATTCATTCTCTATGGAACCTCCAGAAATAGCAAAGCACTATACTTGACTAGCTTTGGAAATCCCATAGAGAATGAATGAAGTGGCAGGATAAATGCTTAACCTGCCACTCCATCAAAACAGAAGAATGTGACCCACATTGTCACATCAGTGGGGGGTCCCAATGGTCAAACCCCCAGCAACCAGTTAGTTACCCCTGATCCTGCAAATAGGGAATAACTTGCAAAATTGTTACAACCCCTTTATGATATTAATGACTCATCCAGAGGACAGGCCATCAGTATGAAAGCATAAGTCCTAAGGTGGGTTTACACAAGCTGAACTTAAAGTCGATTGTCAGGAAGGAAGCGCTCCTTCCAGACAGTCGGCTGCTCGTTCAATGAAGGAGAATGCTGCATTTGCATGCAACGATCACCTCCACAGTATGAGACCTAGGGATCGCTATTGCGATTGCTCATCCCCATACAGCTGCATTGTTTCTGGGCAGCAGATCGCTGTTTAGACCACATGATTTGCTGCCCAGAAACGATAAATGAGCGTTTTACTAGTTCATCAGGTGACCGGCAGCACATTTAGATGGCCAGATTGTCGGGAATGAGCGTTCGCAGGGACATTCATTCCTGATAATCTGCCTGAATATCAGGCCGTGTAAATCCACCTTTAATTGAATTTTTCCTTCGGTGCTGCTTGTGAAAGGTAATATCACACCCGCTCTTTGCTGTTATTTTCCAAATGTTCAAGTTGAGGTTCACTCAATGTGCTAATTAGATATCCAATATACCTGTTTACCTTTTATGCTTTAAAATAAAGTCATGCAACAGAAAAGTAATATTGTTTGGAGCGTGGCCATTAAACTCATGCAGGCCTGCTTAGTATCATTCAAAACTGCAAAGGCTTGATCTTTGTATGTCTTGGCTCCCACTAGGCTATGTATATGGAAAAAAGGCTGACTGAAAAGCTTGTAAATGTTTTTATATCAATCCATTGTGTTAAAGTGTCTGATTTCTGCTTTTCATTTCTGTAGCAGAGCCAAACAGATCAAACATAAATAAAGAGGTAGAGGCTCAGCCATAATTCACAGGGATTGTTTGGAATACCATGTTTCTGCAATGGCATTACTGCAACATTGTATATCAGCTTGTGAAATAACACACCATTCCAATAAGTCTGACCTACCCCGTACTTATATTGCATTCAAAAACTGTGGTCTATTTTAAATATAATCTTAAAACATATATATGGGGCATTCTTATATCAAAAGGTGCCTGTAGAAAGTATTGAGAGCTAGATCAATTAATGTTTACCATGTCTATGTTTTCACCATCACAGGACAAAGGGACAGATTTATTAATGCTTTATAAAAAGGTAGACAGTGTAAATTTAGACAGGCAGTCTAAAGCTGCACCTCATTTATCACATTGCCTCAGGGGAAAGTCTAACTTTCTACAATTTATTGGTTTTCTTGCTATGTGGAAGATTTGTGTTACAAATTTTTGGCAGAAAATATTACATCTTAAGCCACACCCTTTCATGCTAAATTCCGCCCATTCCGTGGACAAGGACAGTGGACTATTCTTTTTGCTGACTTGTTTCATAAATATATATAAAATGTGCCATTCATGTGCAGTCACCATAGTAAATGTCAGCTAAAATAAGGTCCCTAGACTATAGCAATGAATCAATAAGAGAAATAGCTGCACACTTTAGAAAGAAATTTATGGCGCTAAAATAAAGAAATACAGTAAAAATCTTGACAATTCCAATGAGTGCCAGTTTATAATTCTCCCTGATGTATTATTAACATATTGAAGAAGAAGAGAAAAAAAAAAAAAAAGGGGGATTAAACGCAGTGGAAAGGGAAAAAGGAAAAGTATTCCCTGGAGCACCAAGAGGACTATTTAGAAGTGACGGAGTGTTAGGAATGGGATGGAAGTGGTTTGGCGGGTGTTCACCGAGGCAGCACCCTAAAGCAGTGTACTTCAGTGCACTGCAAGATAATATAGAGATAAAATGTATAAAGTGCTGGAGACTTGCCCAAGAAAAAAAGGGGGGAGGAGGCCCAGGTGGTCTTGGGGATAGTGGGCAGTAGCACAGAGGCACCAAGGTGAAGAAGAAACAGATCAGGGCGGTGTAGTCAGTCTATGGAGGGTTACTACTTTGCTAGTTGGATTTGTGCTTCTGCTTCACAGTATCAATATATTGCATAAACATATATATCACTGTGTCTGTATAGTTAGTGGTTCTATTTCACAGTCTCAATATATGGTGAGCCTATATGTCACTGTGTCTATTTATATCTTGTTATATTGATTCTATTTCACAGTATCGATATATGGCAACTGTGCGGGTACTTAAAAAATAATAAAAAATAATAATAAGTGATGTTAAAAGAATTGTATGAGAAAAACGGTCTCAGGTGCATCTATACCTGCTCGACAGCCCCCCAGTGAAGTAAGTTACTATTTAAGGTTACTGCTGATCATTCGGTTGATCATCCTTTTTGTCAAATTGCCACATCGATTTGTGTATGTATATTTTGTTAGTTTTGTGTTTGTGGGGATTAGGCGCTGTCTACGTGTATCTAGAAGTTTAAATGGTCATTAACACTATAGACCAAATCCTACACACATCTCCTCTTTGGCTATTTAAGTGTTTATCCTGGTGCTAACACTATTTTTTCGTGCAGCCTCCCCTATTACTGTAGTCCATATAACTAGATCATCTTTTCAACCATTTAATTTAATTCGGTTGATCATCCTTTTTGTTAAATTGCCACATTGAATTGTGTATGTATATTTTGTTAGTAGGAGAAGATGACAGCAGAGGCAGCTGGTGTGGCATCAGAATGGTGCCTAAAGCAAGTGGCTAGAAGTAATGGGCCACTTTTCACAATGTTATGGTGTGGCAGCACACTGCAGTCAAAACATTACTGCCAGAATTATGTAGTCTGATGCATCAGGCACCAGTCTGTGGAAATCCTGGCTGATCCTTGCCTGATTCATCTTTATAAAGTTTAATCTCTCTACTTTGTGTGTTAAACACCCGCTCTTATACCATTCTACTTGCCAGGCAGAAAAGCTTGTCCAGGACAAACTCAGCAAGTTGCAGCCACATTTTATGTTTGGCTGCCCAGTAGTCTAGGTGATCTTGGATCTGGGATAACAGGGTGCTGTAGAGGAATGCCACCATCTGCTGATTCATGTTCTGCTCCATGTCATGCAGCTGGGTGGTTTATTCAGTTGGCTGGTGAAGAAACATGCTCATCAGACATTGGTGACTCAAGAAGTTACTGCTAATGGAGCTGGTGTTGCTCCTTCCTCCCCCCTCCACCAGAGGATGGGCGATGGCACACAAAGGCAGCGACCAGCTGACTACATAGGATTTCTCAATAGTAATTGAGTTTATTATCCCTCTCAACACGTGTAAAAAAAAGAGCCAGATTTTGACCTGGGAGGGAGGGTCTAACATCGTGTAGAGCCAGTGGTCATCCCTCTGCCAAGTGGTGAAAATTCAGCTATCACTACTCAAGCAACTTAGCATGCATCTAGCCATGTGCCTCCATCTTCACTGTATACTGCCACGGTCTGTCAGGGTCATCTGCCTGGTCTTCTTCATCACCCTTAAGCTCCTCCTGCTCTTCTCCTGTCACTTGTGCAGATAAACCATCTTTTTATGTATACATTTCCTGTGCATTAATGTCCTCCTCCTCCTCTTCTGCCAGTTCAGCCACCACAGGGCTCAGGCAGCCATGAGATGTGGCTGTCGTGCCTCCTGTCCCATGGCCATACAGATTCATCAGCTTCTGCTCCAGGACGTAAAGGTAGTTCTTTGAAATGGGCAGAGGGGGAGCACCAGGACCAGTAGACAATGGGAAGCAAACACAGCTCCCTTCTGCTGATGTGGTGGAGCCCTGACTTCTGGAGAAGGGGTTTGGGCCGCTGCAAGATGCCTCAGACTGCACCATTAGCGCCACAGTTTTTCCAGGCCACTGCATGGTGAGGCTCCAATATTGGCACCATGGCCAGTGTTCCCCTCTGTCCATAGATCCTACATATGGCCACACTGACTTCCTCCGGCAACTTGATGAAAAACTTGCCGAGTATGACATTCTACCCCCACCACTGTGTGATAACTGCTTGCCGTTGCCTCTTTGAAACTGTGCACCGCCAAGTGTTTATAGACAGCTAGACTCCTAAGTAGCAGATGGTCTACCCCGGTCCCATTTGGCTCCAGGTCTCACACTGCCTCCACCCTGCTGCTCTCTCACAAGTAAGCTGCCACTCTCACACCCTGATGATAATAATGAAGCTCCCTCTTCACCTGGCTCCCACGTGCGATCGACTACATCATCAGACACTACTGTCTGCTTGTCACTTGTGTCACCCACACGACTGTCATTGTTGCTAATTGCACGCCTACAGGAGGAAGCAACGGACCTCTCCTCCAAATATGGGCTGGTCAGTAGCTGCTGACTGTCCTCCATTATATCATCCTCACTGAAAAGCAGAGCAGGGCCTGTAGCATATATCACTTTCTGGGCAGAAGGAGCAGCAAAGAAAAGAAGCAGGTTCAGGACAGGTAAGGGCACAGAGCTTTGTCCTGGGCCATGCAAATTAAGTGTGGTATCAGAGGACTCTTGGCTGTGGGTGTCTGATGTCAGTTGAGATGATGTTGAAAGCTAAGTGAACCATTAAAGAACAGCTGGATTGCTGGTCAAAACACAACTGTTGGATGACAGCAGCAGCCCTGGCCTATCACCTGCCCCCTTCTTCTGTTGCTACTTCCGCCAGCTCAAGCAATATTTATACCAATCCCCGTTCCTTTGGAGGGCCCTGAGAACTTTCTGTTGGACATACTGCACAGTAACAGTAATTGTATGTGTAAAACAAGGTACTGTATTCAATATCAATGTGGACACCACAATAACAGTATTATTATAACAGCATTAGTACAGCTTATTCACCTAATTTTGATAATCAAGGCATAACAGAATTGCTTATTTATTTAACAAGGTAGACACCCCCATAACAGTCAAAATAGACAGTTTTTTTCACCCCAGTTTGAGACTCAAGGCCTAATGGAATTGCTTATCTATTAAACAAAGTGGACATGCAATGGAGCAGGATATGGGTATACGCTGACACCAAATTATGCAATGGCTGGGTCAGGTCTATAGTTTGTTCATGACGCCAATTGCAGCGTGCGCAGGGTACCTCCCAAGGTGTTATAGCGCACGTCCCAGGTTAGGAATGCCTGAGTGGTGTAATGGCCTATAATGTCTCTATAGGTGGCAATAATTGTGTCAACGGTGTCTCCTACCTGGGTATGGCTGGATTCCTGGCTCATGACTTACTTGAAATAAATTTGAGTGTAGTGATAGTAGGAGTAATTGAGGAAATGTGCAGCAGAAATTGATGTCCAGACCTTTAGGTAAAGTTCAAACTTTTCTTTACTGAAGATAACTTGAATCCAAACAGAATACAACATTGGTCTTTGGTCCCAGCAGGTTTTGGCAGTGGTTGGTAGGAATAAATCTTCTGCACTATAATATAATATATATATGGGAGCTTGCAGGATAAGACGTCTGCTTAGTAGCTCTGTAAGTGTGGCAGGAATTTATCATCTGCACTTCTCTTTATCTTCTGCTTTGTGGGGACTGACTAGCTGAGGAGGAATATGGCTTATCCTAGGTCTCTGGACTTTAGTCACAGATAGGCTCTGAGGGAATGCTTTCATCCGAGAAACTCTGGAGAGTGTCTGCTTTCTTGACATCCAACTGAGGCTGCAGGGCTCAGACTGGGTATTATGATTAATGTCTCAGCCGAGACAAGATCCTGGCTTTCTTCCCTATACAGGGGGACTCCTTACACACACACCCTGCCCCTAGCAGGGGGTAGGCTACACTGAGTCTAACTTCCTTTTCCACCCAAGGTGCAGGAAGTGGGAACAGTCCACACCTCCACAGAGGGGGAGCTAAGCTGGAATAATCCATTCCATTCCAGCTTAGATATACCAAACTGAAACTAATTCCTTACCAATCCATTGTTGCATGGAAAATTACAAGGAAATTTGCATTTAACATAGTTTTAAATGCATAGATGTGAAGACATGAGCAAATTCATATCCGATGACAAGGTAAAGGCTCTTAGAAGACCGCAGCGGGGTAGAGGCGCATAGTAACACAACTCTGGGATGTTAAAGACACTGTTTAATTAGATTGACCTGTTCCCTACACAGGGATTGATGCAAAGTGGGCAGTCTCCGATGAATCCCTTCAGCTTCAGATTACTGTCCCTGCAGTCTTCCTACCAAATAATCTACAATGAAAGGTTTCTTGAACACTGTTCCTAGCGTTTGTCACATCTCTCCCTGTGCTCAGATCATAGTGAAATGGCGGAGACTATGCAGAGTGAGACTTTTAAAGGGCTGTGACATCACAGGGGATGGCTATCTGCTGATTGGCTGGCTGTATGGCACGGGTCATTATCGCGTTTCTGGGCTTCTTTATCTTTGTAACACATGTAGCTGTTATTTTAGGGGGGGGGGGAATCATTACCACTAAACGAAAGGAAATTTGGATTCATTGCAAATCAAGTTTTTCCTAAACTTGGGATCCAATTCCACTTTGGATACTTTGATTCACTCAACACTAATCATAAGCAACATTTCTATTACAAACAGAGGAAAGTCTTAACATGGAAGTCTATGGGCAAAATATACAACTATGTGCCTATAACTTACATTTGGAATCTTTGGTCTGAAATAAATATCAGGAAATCCACTAGATATTAACCTCATGCATCCACTGCAAACACAGTGTGAATAGATTTAGTTAGAAAGATTTCTCTCATATCCGCATGTGATGCCATTACACCATCCCTGGTACTGCTTATGTAACAGCCACCATTTTTAATGCCTAACTTATTATGGCTGCCACTCATAAACTTAGATCTATTCTATTTTTTTTAATTAGAAGTTTGCTCTGAAATGTTCCAAATACAATTTACAATTTTGTCAGTTGATCATCCTTTGCCCCAGGTAGTACAATGTAATGTATTGTAACGGATATCCTGGCACCCCAACTGGGTACCTCCATTGATGGATGCTTCTAGGGCTTCCCAAGGGCTCCAAGCACTCCGCTTGACACTGTAACCACCACAGGAAAGAGGGACACGAACAGCTCTTACAAGAGCTAGGGGTTATAGCCAGGGGAGTATACAGTGTATAGCAATCCCCACACACATTAGACGAGGCTCTATGTTGAAGGCCAAAACAGGAACTCACTTTATTGAAGATAAACTCATTATATATACAGTTTAAGAAGTCTAACAACATAAATCAATCAACCGTGAACAGCATGCAAACAGAAATCTTCACCCCCTCCATAATGAATGAATAGGGAGAGAGGAGACACATGTGATGGGATTATCTCCTGAGTGTATCATAGGGTGATCTACTCATCTAGGAGTCAGCTGCTCCTAGAGTCAGCTATCTTAATCCCATCACTAATACAATCAGTGGGAGTCTCAGTGCAGAGTTAACCCTTTCTGTGTTGCTGAATTCACACTCTGCACTTTTAATGGGCAATAGGAAATATGTGGCATATAAATTCCACACATAAATCAAGGTTTATAGTTTATTGTAACCCCAAAAGGTCTGAGTGGGGTCTCCATAGTTCTGGGTCCATAGTCCGTAGGAAGGAGGCTGGCCCTTAGGCTTCTCCAGCAGCTCCAGTGACGGTTCAGTCCGTCACATTTCTCCCCTCCCAACAATAGACCAACCAGGTACCTGACCTCCTGTCGGTCGGTGCCTGAGTTAGTCGAGTAGCCCACCCATAAACAAACACTGGTCCTGTTGAACTCTGGGGCCTGGCTCTGTTCTGTATGTCCCCAATTGTTGAGCGGGCGTCTGCTACTCTTTGCTTCATTGTTGTTCTCTAGCTTGGAGCTGTGGGTACTTGGTGGGCAGAGGACAACTGCATTCTGCCCACATGCCAGCTCTTCTGCTAGGGTAGCCTGTGGAGAGTCAGCCTCTGGACAAGAGGATAGGGGAGGGCAGAGGCCAACTGTGCTCTTCCCAGATGCCAGCTCTTCCGCTGGGGTAGCCTGTGGGGATTCAGCATCTGGACAAGAGGATAGGGGAGGGCAGAGGCTGACTGCGCTCTGCCCAGGTGCCAGCTCTTCTACTGGAATGGGGTCAGGCAATCCTACCCCCAGGATCTTGTTGCGGATTGGCTGTGGAGAGGAGGGATTGCATAAATCCTCCTCCTCGCATTCCTGCGGGGGAGCAGGACCGACTGTCTCAACTCTCGGTAATGCTGCCTGGTGCTGGGTATTGGGTGCAACCATCTCCACTCCCAGTGATGCTGGTTGCTGCAGGGATGAGGGACCGACAATCTCCTCTCCCTGTGATCCTGTCTGCCGCTGGGGAGAGAGACCGGTTGTCATCTCTCCCTGTAAGGTAAGCTGCCGATCGGGAGTCAGACCGACTGTCTGGACTCCAGGTAACGCTGGCTGTAGTTGGGGATCTGGGTCGGCTGCCCAGCATCCCTGTAGGGCCGGTGGAGAGACTTCGGTCCCATCTCTACCTGCAATCGGAGACACATGTGATGGGATTATCTCCTGAGTGTATCATAGGGTGAGCAACTCATCTAGGAGTCGGCTGCTCCTTGAGTCAGCTATCTTAATCCCATCACTAACATAATCAGTGGGAGTCTCAGTGCAGAGTTAACCCTTTTTGTGTTGCTGAATTCACACCCTGCACCTTTAATTGGCAATAGGAAATATGTGGCATATAAATTCCACACACCAAAAGGTCTGAGGGGGGTCTCTATAGTTCTGGGTCCATAGTCAGTAGCAAGGAGGCTGGCCCTGAGGCTTCTCCAGCAGCCCCTGTGACTGTTCAGTCCGTCACATGTATCAACCGTAATTACTGAAAATTGAGTTATGTCTTATTAATTTTTTAAGAAAACATTATGTGATGTCCTAATTTAGTATATTTTTCAGTGTCTTACCGTGGTCCAGTGTCTTGCTGTCAATGAAGGGAAACATTCAGAAGCTGTCCAGATTAAATTCAGCCTATGTAGTTGCAAAGCTGAACTATTTCAGTTCACCTGGTTTTGTTGTGCAAGAGCAAAAGTTTTTATCTTCTACAAAAAATGCTTTAATTTACTGATATGTTTTAATTCACTGACAACATTGGAAATCCTGGGATTGATGATGAATTAATGTAAAGTAGAAAGATGAATACATTCATTATAGAGTCTGTGATTAACTTGTATCCACATAGACAATTTAATACTCCATTTAATTGTCTCTGTTTCTAGTAACACAATTCTTTCTAATTGCAGGTTAGGCTACTTTCACACTTGCGTTTGGTGCAGATCCGTCATGGATCTGCACAGACGGATCTGTTCAGATAATACAACCGTCTGCATCTGTTCGGAACGGATCCGGTTGTATTATTTTTAACATAGCCAAGACGGATCCGTCTTGAACACCATTAAAAGTCAATGGAGGACGTATCAGTTTTCTATTGTACCAGATTGTGTCACAGAAAATGGATCTGTCCCCATTGACTTATATTGTGTGTCAGAACGGATCCTTTTGGCTCCTTTTCGTCCAAAGCAGAATGGAGACGGAATCGAGGCAAACTGATGCATTCTGAGCGGATCCTTTTCCATTCAGAATGCATTAGGGCAAAACTGATCCCTTTTGGACCGCTTGTGAGAGACCTGAAAGGATCTCATAAACGGAAAGCCAAAACGCCAGTGTGAAATTAGCCTTATTCATTACACAAAATACTGCCAGCGTTTTCCTATTAACACATTTAACAGTTTTTAGAATTTCTTTTCCATGCATCTATGCAAAGTATGTTATACTATTAAGTCATTAACTACAGTGTTTTGGGAATAATCTCCATCTATGCACAATGGAGATACAATAAATAAAGTAAATGTGTGCAAAGGAAAAATCCCCATGTAAAATTATTCTGTTCTACACAATTTGCCAAAACAGCAAAAACGGAACCCTTTTTTATGCTCATATCTTCTTTCACTTAAGTTCAAATCAGGTATAAATGTAATTATTGCCAGATGTGTAAAGGAATTCTAATGTATACGTACTGTCCAACATTGCCATCTACTGGCCAACACTGTAAAACCAATATACACTCCTCAACATTGCAACAAACACCAAGAAGGAAAATTTGTGGAAACATGAAAAACACTGGATCAATAGACATGTTATTGCTATGCAAATGATAAAAAATGGAAACAAAATTTTAAAGCATATCAATGTATCCGGTATTGAGTATGAGTGCCACACATAGATATACACGCATTTAGATGCCTTAGCATGCTATCAAGGAGGTTATTGACTGACTGTCTCCTGTCATGGTGTTACCCTGTGGTCTCCAGACCAATCCCTGGCTATCGATGCATCAGACAAAAGCGAGATTTATCACTTAAGAGGATAGACCTCCAATCTATCTTCCATTGGTGTCTTGCTGTGCACCATGATAAGCTTTGTGAGCTGTTGCATGAGGCCAAAAGCACACCTGTAGTTGGGTGTTTGGCTCATAGCCCAGTGTTGTGTAAAGTCACTTTCTGCCTTTCTGGGATTGGAAAGTGACATTCAATTTCACCTGCAGTACAGAATGGATCCCTACGTGCCATTCTTCTAATCAGATGATCTGTCCATGCAGAGGTTTGCCTATGTGTACTCTTGCTGTCATTCCAGTTTGTTGTAGTTCTCCCAAACACCAGGACATGCAACATTGAACAGTGCTGGCAACTACTGTGTGGGGAATCGAATTGGGTATCAGTACTGTATGAGGACGCTAAGGGTGCATAACTACTAAGAGGGCATAACTACTGTTTGGGGACACTAATAGAGTATCTGTATAAAAAATTATGCTTTTCTTCACTTCACTGTGAGGGCTGTGGATACGGCGTTCAGTCAGCTGTCCTGTTTGCCAATCAGGGTTACAGCATGGGACGCCATGATGTGGACATATGTAATACCATGCGGTCTCCCAGCATTTGTATCAATATAATACCTCCTACCTATCAAGTTTTGATTTTATCATTATAATATTCGTATTTTAAGTTTTTAGTTATAGTTTTATATTGTACTAGGACTGAATAAATATATTTGCACCCATATGCTTCCAAATGCAAGAGTGCCTGTCAAATGTATTTACTTAATTTTTATACAAATGATTTACTGAAGTCAGGGTGAGTCAATCTGTAACAGTGCACCTTACTCCATACGATTAACAGTAGAGCCACCTTAATCCATATTATTTTCAAACTAATAGAGCATCTAATGAGGGATAACTACTGTGATGGGGTACTAAGGGGACTGCGTGGGTTAGAGGTGTGGTTTAGTTTAGCAAATTTTCCACAGCACAATTAGTTCTCCCATGATAATGTCCCTCCTTGGGCTTTTTTAAAAGAAGTACTATATGTATTTGCATTATGGGCAGTAATGTAGTGCACAGTCGAGAATGTAAAAAATTACCTCTTAGTACTAGAGATGATCGAATTTTTCAAAAATGTGATTCGCCGGTTCGTCAAATTTTTTCGGGAAAAATTTGGTTCGATAATTTTGTGCCGAATTACGGAACAAAATTGCTATTTCCTGGCTGCTGAGAGCCTTTATAGTGGTGTAGAACACTGTGCCTTGTAGTAACCCGCATAGGGAGTCTGCTTTGGTAGTGAAATAATACTGTGAGTCAGTATGACATGCAGATGACAGGCGTCGCTCTTAGGATCACAGCATACTTCACTTATTTGGGCGGTCACGGGGCCAAAACTGACCAACTCAAGAATCAACTCAGCCTTACAGGTAGAGGTTAGCGTCTAGAAGAAGCGCACTCCTTTTACACCCTTGTCAGCTGATTCCACATAAAAGCTGTTCTATTAGACGATTATACAAGTAGA
The DNA here is from genome assembly GCF_014858855.1 of Bufo gargarizans. NCBI lineage: Eukaryota > Metazoa > Chordata > Amphibia > Anura > Bufonidae > Bufo > Bufo gargarizans. The sequence goes on from NC_058087.1 coordinate 100,577,820, forward strand.
GCCCCCTGACAGAGTGGAGAGGGTGTCAGCAGTAGTTTGTGTTGATTTCACTGTTTAATTTTCCCCATTCTCTGATCTGTCAGAACAATTACCCAGAAAAATAAGATCCTGTCTGTGGAGCATACACCTTAACTTGGTCAGCATTTGTTCAATATTCCATCAGTATTGCTAAAGGCAAAAAAAACAGAATGGATCTAAAACAGAGATGACACGTGAATGGAATATTTACATGTCTTCTGTGTTTTGTACCTACTCCTGCTTTTGGCTACCAAATCATAAGCCAATTCTGATGGGACCATACAGGCCTTACAGCTGCTACACAGACAGGATCCGTTGTACGTCTACTTTTTCCTTCCTTCTGACAGTTTAGAAGTCTCAAATAAATTATGTCAGCCAAGCCGAAAGCCAAAATAGTGGACCAGTCATGAAGTGGGGAGGGTGGTAACAGCATGACAAGTCCACAGAGTGGACCTATGGCATAGTAATGAGGTGAAAGCAGCATGAGGAGAACACAGAATGGCCCAATGACAGGGTCTGGAGGTGGCAGCAGCATGAGGAGACCACAGAGCGGCACAATGACAGAGTCTGGAGGTGGCAGCAACATGAGGAGACCACTGAGTGGCACAAGGACAGAGTCTGGAGGTGGCAGCAGCATGAGTAGGCCACAGACTGGCACAATGACAGAGTCTGGAGGTGGCGGCAGCATCAGGAGGCCACAGAGTGGCAAGGTGACATACTGTGGTGGTAAGTGGCAATACCAGTACCCACTGAAGATGGTCACCAAAGCCTGATGCATCATACTAGATTATCCATGGTGCCACACAAACAATTATACGAAAGAGTCCGGTTGGCTACCTGCCTCAGCTACTATTCTGATGCTGTTACCCGCATGATGCCACATATCGGATGCCAAGTGCTTCTTCTTTCACCCACCTGGCTGATCCACGCCTGATTCATCTTGATACAGTGTCCCACTATGTGCTATATGTGGGCACTTTAAACACTTGCTAAATATCATATCAAATGCATTGTGGTATCATGCTGTAGTCCCCTTTAACAGACAGGCAGTATCCTTTACCTTTAATCGCCCCTAGGTGGTGCTTGCATCATATATATATATATATATATATATATATATATATACAGGTCCTTCTAAAAAAAATTGCATATTGTGATAAAGTTCATTATTTTCTGTAATGTACTGATAAACATTAGACTTTCATAAATTTTAGATTCATTACACACAACTGAAGTAGTTCAAGCTTTTTATTGTTTTAATATTGATGATTTTGGCATACAGCTCATGAAAACCCCAAATTCCTATCTAAAAAAATTTGCATATCATGAAAAGGTTCTCTAAACGAGCTATTAACCTAATCATCTGAATCAACTAATTAACTCTAAACACCTGCAAAAGATTCCTGAGGCTTTTAAAAACTCCCAGCCTGGTTCATTACTCAAAACCGCAATCATGGGTAAGACTGGCGACCTGACTGCTGTCCAGAAGGCCATCATTGACACCCTCAAGCAAGAGGGTAAGACACAGAAAGAAATTTCTGAACGAATAGGCTGTTCCCAGAGTGCTGTATCAAGGCACCTCAGTGGGAAGTCTGTGGGAAGGAAAAAGTGTGGCAGAAAACGCTGCACAACGAGAAGAGGTGACCGGACCCTGAGGAAGATTGTGGAGAAGGACCGATTCCAGACCTTGGGGGACCTGCGGAAGCGGTGGACTGAGTCTGGAATAGAAACATCCAGAGCCACCGTGTACAGGCGTGTGCAGGAAATGGGCTACAGGTGCCGCATTCCCCAGGTCAAGCCACTTTTGAACCAGAAACAGCAGCAGAAGAGCCTGACCTGGGCTACAGAGAAGCAGCACTGGACTGTTGCTCAGTGGTCCAAAGTACTTTTTTTGGATGAAAGCTAATTTTGCATGTCATTCGGAAATCAAGGTGCCAGAGTCTTGAGGAAGACTGGGGAGAGGGAAATGCCAAAATGCCTGAAGTCCAGTGTCAAGTACCCATAGTCAGTGATGGTCTGGGGTGCCATGTCAGCTGCTAGTGTTGGCCCACTGTGTTTTATCAAGGGCAGGGTCAATGCAGCTAGCTATCAGGAGATTTTGGAGCACTTCATGCTTCCATCTGCTGAAAAGCTTTATGGAGATGAAGATTTCATTTTTCAGCACGACCTGGCACCTGCTCGCAGTGCCAAAACCACTGGTAAATGGTTTACTGACCATGGTATTACTGTGCTCAATTGGCCTGCCAACTCTCCTGACCTGAACCCCATAGAGAATCTGTGGGATATTGGGAAGAGAAAGTTGAGAGACGCAAGACCCAACACTCTGGATGAGCATAAGACCGCTATCGAAGCATCCTGGGCCTCCATAACACCTCAGCAGTGCCACAGGCTGATTGCCTCCATGCCACGCCGCATTGAAGCAGTCATTTCTGCAAAAGGATTCCCGACCAAGTATTGAGTGCATAACTGAACATAATTATTTGAAGGTTGACTTTTTTTGTATTAAAAACACTTTTCTTTTATTGGTCGGATGAAATATGCTAATTTTTTTAGATAGGAACTTTGGGTTTTCATGAGCCGTATGCCAAAATCATCAATATTAAAACAATAAAAGCCTTGAACTACTTCAGGTTGTGTGTAATGAATCTAAAATATATGAAAGTCTAATGTTTATCAGTACATTACAGAAAATAATGAACTTTATGACAATATGCAAAAAAATTCTATTTTTTTAGAAGGACCTGTATATATATATATATATATATATATATATATATATATAGCTGTGAGGGGGGGGTAAAGTTAGTGTGTCCGATGCTAATGAAGAGATGAGGAAGTTTAATGGAGGAGGTAGAAATTTGTATTTAAGTATATATATATATATATATAAGTGCAGCGCAATGCCGAATACAAGATTTTTTTCCACCAAAATAATTTAAAAAATATTTTACCGCATATAAGTGCAGCACTTAATGCTGAATACAATATTTTTTTCCACCTAAACAATTCAAAAAAGATCTTACCGCATATAAGTGCAGCGCTTAATGCTGAATACAAGATTTTTTTACCACCAAAATAATTTAAAAAAGATTGTACCACATATAACTGTAGCGCTTAATGCTGAAAACATTTTTTTTTCCATCATAATAAGGCCTCATGCACACGACAGTAATTTTTTCACGGTCCGCAAAAACGGTCTGTGATCCGTGACCGTTTTTTCGTCCGTGGGTCTTCCTTGATTTTTGGAGGATCCACGGACATGAAAAAAAAGTCGTTTTGGTGTCCGCCTGGCTGTGCAAGTCAATGGGGACGGATCCGTTTGACGTTGACACAATATGGTGCAATTGCAAACTGATCCGTCCCCATTGACTTTTAATGTAAAGTCTGGAGTCTCTTTTATACCATCGGATTGGAGTTTTCTCCAATCCGATGGTATATTTTAACTTGAAGCGTCCCCATCACCATGGGAACGCCTCTATGTTAGAATATACTGTCGGATATGTCGGATATGAGTTACATCGTGAAAACTCATATCCGACAGTATATTCTAACACAGAGGCATTCCCATGGTGATGGGGACGCTTCTAGTTAGAATATACTACAAACTGTGTACATGACTGCCCCCTGCTGCCTGGCAGCACCTGATCTCTTACAGGGGGCCGTGATCAGCACAATTAACCCCTCAGGTGCCACACCTTAAGGGGCTAATTGTGCTATCATAGCCCCCTGTAAGAGATCCGGGGCTGCCAGGCAGCAGGGGGCAGACCCCCCTCCCTCCCCAGTTTAAATTTCATTGGTGGCCAGTGCGTCCACCCCTTCCTCCCTCTATTGTATTATTACATTGGTGGCAGTGTGCGGCCTCCCCCGGCCCCCCTCCCTCCCTCTATTACATTAATAACATAGGTGGGAGTGTGCAGCCCCCCCCCCATCATTGCTTTGGTGGCAGCGGAGTTCCGATCGGAGTCCCAGTTTAATCGCTGGGACTCCGATCGGAACTCCGCTGCCACCAATGCAATGATGGGGGGGGGGGGAGGCTGCACACTCCCACCTATGTTATTAATGTAATAGAGGGAAGGAGGGGGGCCGAGGGAGGCCGCACACTGCCACCAATGTAATAATACAATAGAGGGAGGAAGGGGTGGACGCACTGGCCACCAATGAAATTTAAACTGGGGAGGGAGGGGGGTCTGCCCCCTGCTGCCTGGCAGCCCCGGATCTCTTACAGGGGGCTATGATAGCCACCAATGTAATAATACAATAGAGGGAGGAAGGGGGGCTGGGGGAGGCCGCACACTGCCACCAATGTAATAATACAATAGAAGAAGGAAGGGGGGGGGGCGGGGGGGCGCACACTGTGCCACCAATGTTATTATTACAATAGAGGGAGGGAGGGGGCGACGCACTGGCCACCAATGAAATTTAAACTGGGGAGGGAGGGGGGTCTGCCCCCTGCTGCCTGGCAGCCCCAGATCTCTTACAGGGGGCTATGATACGCACAATTAACCCCTTCAGGTGCAGCACCTGAGGGGTTAATTGTACGGATCACAGCCCCTGTAAGAGATCGGGTGCAGCCAGGCAGCAGGGGGCAGTCATGTACACAGTTCGTTGTATATTCTAACTAGAAGCGTCACCATCACCATGGGAACACCTCTGTGTTAGAATATACTGTCGGATCTGAGTTTTCACTAAGTGAACTCAGCTCTGAAAAAGCTTTTATGCAGACGGATCTTCGGATCCGTCTGTATGAAAGTAACCTACGGCCACGGATCACGGACACGGATGCCAATCTTGTGTGCATCCGTGTTCTTTCACGGACCCATTGACTTGAATGGGTCCGTGACCTGTTGTCTGTCCAAAAAATAGGACAGGTCATATTTTTTTGACGGACAGGATACACGGATTACGGTCTTGGCTGCAAAACGGTGCATTTTCCGATTTTTCCACGGACCCATTGAAAGTCCGCGAAAAGAAAAAGGAAAACGGCACAACGGCCACGGATGCACACAACGGTCATGTGCTGAGGCCTAAATCAAACAAGATTTTACCACATATAACAGCATCGCTGAATATAAGCTCCTTGGAAGGTCATGGGGCGTCCCGGTCATCCGGCATCTATTCGCTCCGCTGAAGGATTATTTTGAAAGTGTGTAGAAGCTACACAGGGGCCCCCACGCTGCACATTTATCATAGAGACATCATGGAGATTTTACCACATACAACTGCAGTGCTGAATACAATTTTTTTTCCACCAAAATAAGTTACAAAAGATTTTACCACAAATAAATGCAGCGCTGAACGCTGAATCAAATTTCTTTTTGCACCAAAATACTACAGTAAACTCACATATAACCGCCAGCATGAAATAAAAATGCTTTTTTCCTTTTCGTACTGAAATAAGCCAATAAACGCTTTCAACACATCTAACCACCGCTGACATGAACTGAGAATGTACTTTTCTTTTTGTACTGAAATACAAAATAACACATATAACAGCCGCACTGACTGATTGCTATCGCCGCTACTTCCGTGAACCCCTGCTACTTCCTGGGTAGGTAGGCTGCTGCGAAGCATGTGTTTGACCCCGGGCTGGTTTGGCTCCCGACCTCCCACTGCTGCCACCCTCCTGAATCCCAGCCATGCTTTCAACACATATAACCGCCTAGATGAACTGAAAATATTTTTTCCTGTTTGTACTGAAATAGGCCTATAAACGCTTTCAACACATCTAACCACCGCCGACGTGAACTGAGAATGTATTTTTCAGTTTGTACTGAAATAGGCCACTAAACGCTTTCAACACATATAAACACCACTCTGAATGAAAATGTATCTTTATTTTTGTACTGAAATACAAAATAACACATATAACAGCCGCACTGACTGACTGCTATAACCGCTACTTCCGTGAACCCCTGCACCACTACTTCCCAGGCAGGTAGGCTGCTGAGAAGCAGGTGCCATACCACGGACACATTTGGCTCCCAACCTCCCACTGCTGCCACCCTGCTGACTCCCAGCCATGCTTTTAACACATATAACCACCAACGTGAACTGAAAATATATTATTCTTTGGGAACTGAAATAGGCCACTGAACACTTTGGCCACAAATAAGTGCACCAGTAAAATGTGTATATATTTTTCTTTTTTTTACTGTAATACGCCCCTATACACTTTCAACAGAAATGACTGCATAAGTGAACAGAGCATGTATTTTTCTTGTTGGACTGAAAAAGGCCACTATACGCTTTGTCCAGAATTAACTGCAGAAATATATTTTTCATTTTTTACTGTAATACGCCCCTATATGCTTTCAACAGAAATAACTGCAGAAGTGACCTGAGAATATATATTTTTTATTCTTATTGGAATGAAATAGGCCACTATACGCTTTAACACGAAAAAAATTAAATAGTGCAGTGCGTATACATTTTTCTTATTTTACTGAAATACACGCCTATTCGCTTTCACCAGAAAAAACCGCAACAGTGCAGTGTGTATATATTTTTCTTTTTTTACTGTAATATGGCCCTATACACTTTTAACAGAAATAACTGCAACAGTGCAGTGTGTATATGTTTTTATTTTTTTTAATGAAATATGCCCCTATACACTTTCACCGGAAATAACTGCAGAAGTGACCTGAGAATATACATTTCTTGTTGGAATGAAATAGGCCACTATATGCTTAACCAGAAAACAATTAAATAGTGCAGTATATATTAGTTTTTTTTTATTTTACTGAAATAAGCCCCTATATGCTTTCAACAGAAATAACTGCAACAGTGCAGTGTGTACATATTTGTCTTTTTTTTACTGAAATATGCCCCTATACGCTTTCAACAGAAATAACTGCAGACATGCACTGAGAATATATTTTTCTTCTTTTTTACTGTAACATGCCCCTACACAGTGCAGAGTGTATATATTTTTATTTTTTTCTGTAATACACCCCTATATCCTTTGACGAGAAAAAACTGCAACAGTACAGTGTGCATATATTTTTCTTGCTGTACTGTAATACGACCCTATATGCTTTTAGCAGAAATAACTGCAGAAGTCAAATGCATACATATTTTTCTTGTCATACTGAATAAGATACTAAGATATAAGCCACTAAAGGATTTCCAACATAACACTTGCAGCCCAATAACATAAAGCTGGAATGACAGAGCTGTATAATGGCTATTTAGATCCCGAAATAATCATACCCTGCACTTTTAAATCACTTTCCTATCAATGTCCCTAGTGCCTTCTGACGTCTCTCCCTGCACTAAGATGATGTGAAATGATTCCTCTCTATCCTTTCCCTGCAGTTATAAATCATTTTTTCTTTTTCTTTTTTAACCATAGAGTTTTTATTCAATAGCTGTCCCTAGCACCTTCACACATCTGTTCCTGCACTCTAAACGCTGGAAAATGTCAGAATCTAAAATAGCTGCCATATTTATAGGGCTGTGACATCACAGGGCTGGCTGCCGATTAGCTGCATGCAGTCATGTCAATGTGGGTGATCCCGCCTTCCCAGAGTTCCTTGCCCCATGTCCTCAGTCCTCACACAAGTAGCCGCCATTTTAGGAAAATTGTGATTTGTTACTACGAAGTGCGAGGAAATTTGCATTTATTGCGAATTAAAGTTTTCCTGAAATTCGGATCGAATTCCACATCTTCAGCTTCGATTCACTCATCTCTACTTAGTACCTTTTCTTTAAAAAAAAAAAATATTTGATATTTCAAAAGAATATCAAAACCATTTGGGTTAAAATCATCAAAAAAGCTGTTTTTTAAACAAAAGGCTTTATTTATTTTCCCAGGAATCTGGATTACAAAGTACTTTGCCTTAAGCTATGACCTTGCAAATTGTTCCACAAGTTTATTGTTAAGAATTATCCTGTTCATCAATTAAATATATAGGATGTTTATTATAATTCCTTTCCCGATTCCCATGAAATTAATGCTGTAATTCTTAATATGTGATCCATTCATCATATTTACAGTATCTATTCCCTGGTTCTCATATGTAGCCAACATATTTCAAGGAGATATACAGAGCTTGCCACAATACTTGGCCAGTTCCCCAAGGCTCACACATTAATTTCCCTGTCTTAAAGGGGTTGTCTCACTTCAGCAAATGGCATTTATCATGTAGGCAAAGGCAATACAACCTACTTGCTAATGTATTGTGACTGTCCCTATTGCCTCTTTTGCTGGCTTCATTTATTTATACATTGCATTATATACTGCTTGTTTCCAGAGGTTATGACCACCTTGCAATCCAGAATTGGTGGTTGTTCTTTCACAGTATAGCAAAAAGTGCTGGGCTCTCTGGTTGCCAGGACCATGGGAGAACATATAGGCATGCATGCGCAGCAGCTCCTATTCCAGCTACCTTGTATATGCGCTGCAGTGGTGGCCGTAATACCTGGAACTGAGCAATGCATAATGCGATTAAAAAATATATCTGCGCCTACCCTTAAAGTGTAACTGCCATTCGATTTTTATTAGTGTAATGTATAGGGACAGGGATGCTGACCATTTTTATAATATACTTTAATTACTGAAATCATACATATTTATTAGAAAAATAACTCTAAAGTGGCCCATTTTGAGCCTTAGCAACGCCCCTCTGTCTTCTGTTTACATAACACAGTCAGTGTTAGCAAGTCTCCACAGTTATGTAAATAGAAGACAGAGGGGCGTTGCTAAGGCTCAAAATGGGCCACTTTAGAGCTATTTTTCTAATAAAAATGTATGATTTCAGTAATAAACGTTTATTACAAAAATGGTCAGTATCACTGCCACTACACATTACGCAAATAAAAATACAATGGAAGTTACATTTTAACCTACCAAACACTGTGCTTACCATTAACCATTACTTTGCATCTACACAATAGAAGATGGGAAGGCTGTAATTTTCCATCATATCATCAGTGAGCTCCATGAAAACAATGTTTGGGTTGCAGCCAGGATGGTGAGAGAAACAATGGTTACTTTGTACAAGCTAAACATTTATTGTTGTCTCTGTCTTTCATTTTTCATCTGCAGCAATAGACGGAGGATGTACCCATTTTGGACAAACGTATGCTGACCGAGACGTCTGGAAACCGGAACCTTGCCAAATTTGTGTTTGTGACACTGGATCTGTGCTGTGTGATGATATCATCTGTGATGAAGCTGAGCTAGAATGCGAAAACCCAGAAATTCCATTTGGTGAATGTTGTCCAATCTGTCCAACCCCACCGAGTGTATGTATATGTTAAAAATGAAAACCATTGACTCACTGTACAATGTTTTATCATACAATCCAGGTATGAAAATGCAGTGCGAAGAATATAACTTGCGGTGACTGATTTAACCAACTATATTGGTACATTGTTTGCCAAGTTTAGTACATATATCTTCTGGAAAAAAAAGATTATTCTTCAGTACTAGCCCCATCAAGCCTCTGAAATCTAAGAACAGACCACTACACTGAGGGCCGGTGCAAGGATTTTTTTCAACACAAACAAACTACATTTTGACCCCCCCCCCCCCCCTCACAACTCTGCTGGCCCTGGTTCCATCTGCAGCAGCTGGCTTCTCCTGTGTGTGGTCCTGGTATCTTCTCTCTGCTTCAGAAAATCTCTGGTTTGAGGACCATATTTTTCGCTCTCTAAGATGCACTGGACCATAAGACGCACCATAAGACGCGCCTTTTTTTTCTGGTTTGCCTCACTGATTAGTGGTTTTCTTACGGCTACAGAGCTGTTCAGTCCCAATCCCCTGAGTTCCCTTCCATTGTGCATGTGGAAATGCTCTTACTTTCACTATTAAACATAGCCCTGAGTTCTACTGTTGTTTTTCTTCGATTTGATTTCACCAAACGTTTAAGTGATGGCCGATCACAATCATTCAGGATTTTTTTCCCGACACATTTTTTCCTCAAATACGATGGGTCCCCACTATCCTTCCAGCTTTTAATAATGCATTGGACAGTTCTTAACCCAATTTTAGTCGTTTCTGCAATCTCCTTAGATGTTTTCTCTGCTTGATGCATGCCAATGATTTGACCTAACTCATTGCACCAGTTGGGGTTAAATAACTTGTTGCCAGCTGAAAGACAATCACCCATGCAGTAATTATGCAATAGGAGGCGCATAACTATTTGCTTAGTTAAATCCAGGTGGCAACTTTTTTTTGGATAGTGTATTACTGCAGATTTATTTTAGTGGATTTTCTCAATACATTTTCAGTAGATTACAGTTTTACAAGCCTTCATGGCAATACACTTTACACATACAGTACACCAAAGCCAATATACATGACTTATTTCTACCATGATGACTTTTATTATCAATTGAAGATATTTTTACATTTTCTGAGTGTCTATCAGTATTATGTACTTTTATAGAACCACTCCTATGTTTTTTTTTTTCAGATTTGAATTTCAAATAGATATTACACTTCCTTTACTAATAAAGTTACATTTTATATGCTTAGTTTATACAGAAATTCTTCATTTTCAGTTACTGCATCATGTGTCTTAGATAGGACTAACCATTCTGTCCTTATACTTATGTGTTAGGGCTTATGCACACTAGCATATTTTTTTTCCGTGTCCATTCCATTTCGGCCGGTATGTGGAACCATTCACTTCAAGGTGGCTGCAAAAAATGGAAATGACTCCTTGTGCATTTTGTGGCCATATTTCCACATGGCTGTTCTAAAAAAAAATAGAGAACATGCCCTATTATTGTCCACATTACGGACAAGGACAGGACTTTTCTATTAGGGGCCAGCAGTTCTGCAAAGGTCAAAATGCACTTGGCCAGTATCCGTATTTTGCAGTTCTGCAATTTGCAGACCACAAAACATTCAATGGTTGTTTGAATTAGCCCTTAGCAAGGAAGCCATTTTCTGCCCTTTCTGTGCAGATGGAAACTACAAGCAGACATTGAAGGACGATCGTCATCTGCTGTATGTCCACCCCTCAGCAGCTCTTCATTCCTCCCACTACTGTCCCCACCTCCTTCGACTCCACACAAGCATAGAATGCTTAGAATCACTTAGCTTCAAGGGCCTTTTGACATCACAGATCAAGTTATGTGGGTTACACTTAGCAGAAAAATGTAACAATCAGTAAATGAATAGATCTATGTTAACTATTCTATAAGACCCTTTATATTGGGAAATTAAACGTAATCATTTAATTAAATAAGTGCTTTGATGTTTGGAAGTCTTAAAATAGGGGTTGCATGATTAAGTGCCATTATAAGGTTCTGTCAGAATGATGAGAATACAGACTGTCAGGAGAAGGTTCAGTGGGTACAAATAACATTATGGACTAAATACCTACCCTCATTTACACTCTCCCTCTTTGGCCAGCAGTTCTGGGACTTGTAGGCAAGACTGTAGCATGGTAGTACATGGGTTCTTTAAACTCCACTTATTCACAACCTCACTTAGTACAGCAAGCCCAGCAAGAGCATTATTATTATTATTATTATTATTATTATTATTATTATTATGTATTCTTTATTTTAAACAGGTTTATTGATTGAGTATTGTCAGCTTTAGTTAAGTCAGAACTAAGATTTTTTAAATCTCATAATTATCTCTTTTCTTAACCCTCAAAATGGCTCATAGGGGCACTGTAGATATTGTACATTAAAACAAATCTAATAGCAATCATTACATGATCAATGCTCAAGAACATAAGATAATGGATACAATAAATGTAATAAATGCAACACATTTTCTCATATTGCATGAGAAAATCTGAATATAGCTTTTATTTTTATTTCAATGCAGCCAACCCCAAATGGCAGTGGATCACAAGGAACAAAGGGAGCCAAAGGAGACCCTGTAAGTATTTATTAACTACATTGCGATTCTTTATTTCAGTTTGCAGCTTTTCAAACCTATTTGAATTGCAAAAACATTGTATATTAATATCTTAATAAATCTTTAACAAAATGTAAAAAAAGGATTCTCGTACATAATTAATACTAATAGCTAAGAAGGATGTGTCTTGCTCATAAAGAATATGATAATCCTATCTCTCCAAGTATTACTAATTCCTCCCAATTTCTCTTTGTACTAACATACAGTAAAGGTGGATTTACACAGACTGATTGTGCAGCTGATTGTTGGGAAGGAAGCGTTCCTTTTCGACAGTTAGCCTCTCGTTCAGTGAAGGAGACCGCTGCATTTACATGCAGTGATTGCCTTCACTGTATGAGGATGAGGGATCGCAATAGTGATCCCTCATCCTCATACAGATTCATGGTTTCTGAGCAGGAGCTGTTTAGACCATACGATCTGCTGCCTAGAAACTATGATCGGTGGTGCCTGCATGAACGAAAGGATCGGTCGTTCCCGATAATCTGGACGATTATTGGCTTGTGTAACTACAGCTTTAGTCATTATTTAGGACACCTTTACAGCAATAAGTTTCATGGTAGGCATTAGTAAAGCCCTGAAACCCACCCACAACACTGTCTCTACCTATTTACATGATCTGTCCTAGATGATGGCCCGCAACTCGATGACCATCCCTTCCTGACTAGGTGCCTGGACCTAAAAGAGGATAGGTGTCCAGGAGAAAACAATAAACATGGTGACAGACCAACAAGACTGCAGTATTGAGCAACCAGACCTGATCAAAACCAGGAGAGAAAAAACAGAACTGAATGAGCAAAGATCAAAAATCGTACCATGCAATGGCCAAAACCAGGAGAGTCCACCAAACTAAAATGGATGACAAAAAACAGTATTGATACCAAGCCAGGGACAACACTGAGAGAATCTGTAGAGCCAAAGTCAGAATTTGAAAAGCAGGGTCAGAGGAATAGCCAAGTCAGAAGTCAGAGATCCAAAAGTCGTATAGTGAAAATGCTAGTGACACAGTAATTAGTCTGTTTAAATATCCTGCCCATTATAGTATGGGACATCAGCTACAATTCTGATTGGTCCGGTGTCCCTCATTACCCGGAAGTGAGGTCTATGCTCGCAGGCCACCAGCGCCAACACCTATTGGCCCGGCGACCATGTGACTGTGCTGTGACTTCATCCCTGATCCTGCATGAACATGCTGTCAGGCAACTGCACAGCAAAGCCAATGCCCTCTATCAGGGGTGGCGCTCATCATGGGATTGTGGAGTCAGATAAAGTCTAACATAGGAGAAAATACATAATTCTTAAAGAGCTTTTTCAAGGACTTGGATGTCCTCAGCTGAGATGGGGAATCTTGACAACTTTACACATACATTGCATCTCTTATTGAATAGTTAGTAGTGTAAGGGTTAATGAGAGTTATCTGGGCTTTAGATTGTATTAAAGAGGTTTTCTGAGATTTTAATATTGATGACCTATCCTCTTAATTGGTCATCAGGATCTAATTGGTGGGGGTCCAACACCTGGGACCCCCACCAATTAACTGTTCATGAAGACAGCCGCACTTCAGTAGCACCATGGCCTTTTACAGCTTTCCCTAGGCCAGTGATGACAAGTTCCTTGATCACGTGGCCTAGGAGTAGCTCAGCCCCATTGAAGTGAATGGAGCTGAGCACGATACCAAGCACAGATGCTGTACATTGTACCACGCTGTGCTTAGTAAGGTAGGATAAGGCCATGGTGCTCACAAGAGTATCGATGCTTTCCGAAACAGCTGATTGGCAGCAGTCCCACTGATCAAATGACCTGTCCTGGAGATAGGTTATCGGCATTAAAATCTCAGAAAAGACTTTTAACCCCTACTTTATTACCATTGTACATGTACGGTAGATGTCAGGTTGTTAAAGACACCAAGTCTGTAATCAGAGACAACTACAATCACAGACTTTTAAATCAGATCTCATTGCCGATTGCGACCACAACATCTTTGTGACCATTTCCAAGGAATGAGGCATTCCTGGTGACTGAATGACTCCCCTGCGGTGAGATAGCAGGAGCTGTCCTTTGCTTTGACAGTCTGGGACATTCTGAAGGCTCTGAGGCCTGCCATAGTAAAATTCCTATCAAGCATGTGGTAGGGCTTGATAAGAATGCACTGATCCTTTCATAGACTACAATGGTAATTCACTTGATAGAAGCGATGAGCTGCCTAGGGAGACTAACAAAGAAGTGTATATATATATATATATATATATATATATAAAAATAAAAAAAGATATAAAAATTTAAGTAGCCCTTTTCCATATTTTACAAACAATCATACACACCCAAAATGGCATCTAAGGAAAAAAAAAGGGTAGACAGCAAAAATTGGCCCATACACAGGTCCCTAGAAATAAATAATAGATAAACATGGGGGTCAAAATATGGCAACGTAAAGAATGAAGTATGAAAAGACAAAAACATCTATAAAACGTTGGTGTTACTGTGATCATACTAACGCACAGATTTAAAGAGTAACTTAAATTTTAAATAAAAGTTTAATAAGATGTTCCTAATGCCCTAATAATAGTTTTTCTAATAAACTTTATTAAAGCATTTCTGTACACTGCTGACTGCTTAGCGTTGTACGGAGTATAGGCTGTAGACATTTTATGAATGGGGCATTAGTGTTTACCAGCAGGAGCGCATATTGCTGCTCCTGCCTGTGCCCCCCAGAGGTTTACTAACTCCTGGCATAGCACATGGCACTTCCAGGAAAATGGAAGGTGCCCCACTAGGAAATAGCAGTAAAGACTGAAAGGACTCAACTGAAAGTCTTCTCTGGGAGTGCAAGGAGGAGGAGCAGAAAAAATGCTTTGACTCCTGGCTCCATAGCACAGAGTCACCTCCACATCATCCTGCTGCATCTGAAAAGAGGAGTGAGCCATCCAATCCACAAACTCATCTTCTTTCTCCTCAATGATAATGTTGCGACTTTCCAAAGCCAGGGACAACTGCAGCCTACAAGTATTAATATATCTGACCGGTTAGCTACTGCCCAAATTCTAGCTCTGTGTCTTTCTTCAGAACCCTTCTGTATTGCTAAAATTTTTGGGCCTAAATGTACATTGTCACACAAAGTATGGAACAGTTTGCAAATACTGAAGTTAAAGACAGGGAAGCGCAATGCGATGTTCTTCCCCTTACATAAACACACTGAAGACATTGCTATTAACAGTTGAGTTTGGAAATACTGCACTATTGGCGCCACTAACAGATCTGCAGCCAATGTATTTTGCTTGTTAAAATATGCAGATTCCGAAAAAAATTTATTCAGTATAAAACACAAGTTGACAAACTACTAAGCAATTATTTCGAAAACTAGACCAACATTTGAAGAGCCTGAGATGCACCTACACAGATGTTGTTTTTTGCGTTACCATTCACTGATGTTAACCTTTCCGCCAACCTGCATATTGTAAGACATGTACTTCAACTTAAAAAACTGCATTTGAACTGTGTTCAAGTGAGAGGGAGATAAAACAACTCAGATTTATGCCTAATACAGTCCTGATCAAAAGTTTAAGACCACTTGAAAAATGGCAAAAAATCATATTTAGCATGGCTGGATCTTAACAAGGTTCCAAGTAGAGCTTCAACATGGAACAAGAAATGAGAATGAGACAAAACATTTTTTGAGCATTCAATTTAATGAAACAACGAATAAACTGAAACAAGCTGTTTTTCAGCTGATCAAAAGTTTAGGACCACACCTCCCCCCAAAAAAATAAACCCCCCCAAAACATAAATCCAACTTCCAAACATGAACTCAGTAATGAGTAGCTCCGCTGTTATTGTTTATCACTTCAAAAATTCGTTTCGGCATGCTTGAAGCAAGCGTTTCCATGAGGTGAGTGGGAACATTTCTCCCAGTGGTGAAGACGGCCGCACGAAGGCCATCTGCTGTCTGGAACTGTTTTCCATTTTTGTAAACTTCCCTTGCCATCCATCCCCAAAGTTTCTCAATTGGATTTAGATCAGGGGAACACGCAGGATGGGCCAAAAGAGTGATGTTATTCTCCTGGAAGAAGTCCCTTGTCTTGCGGGCATTGTGTACTGTAGCGTTGTCCTGTTGAAAAACCCAGTCGTTAACACACAGACGAGGGCGCTCAGTCATGAGGAATGCTCTCTGCAACATCTGGACATAGCCAGCGGCCGTTTGACGCCCCTGCGCTTCCTGAAGCTCTATTGTTACACTGAAGGAAAAAGCACTCCTGACCATTATGGCGCCCCCTCCACTGTGGCGCGTAGAAAACATCTCAGGTGGGATCTGCTTGTCATGCCAGTAACGTTGGAAACCATCAGGACCATCAAGGTTAAATTTTTTCTCATCTTCCACCTTTGAATGTCCCATGTCTGGTGCTCTCTTGCAAAGTCCAAACGAGCAGTTCTGTGGCGTTCAAAGAGACAAGGTCTTTGAAGACGTTTTTTGTTTTTGAAGCCCTTCAGTCTCAAATGCCATCTGATGGTTATGGGGCTGCAGTCAGCACCAGTAAGGGCCTTAATTTGGGTCGAGGATCGTCCAGTGTTTTGACGGACAGTCCATTGGATCCTCCGGCTCAGTGCTGATGACATTTTTTTTGGTCTTCCACTTGACTTTTTTGTTCCATAACCCTCAGGATCATTTAAGAAATTCCAAATTACTGTCTTCCTGCTTCCGACCTCAGCAGCGATGGCACGCTGTTAGAGACCCTACTTATACAGTTCAACAACCCGACCACATCCAAAAAGGGAGAGTTTTTTTTGCCTTTGCCATCACAACGTGTTTACCTGACAGAAAATGACAATGAATCCTCATCTTTGCACAGCTTTGGCCTTTTAAAGGCATGTGGTCCTAAAATTTTGTCCGCTACCCTGCATGTTGTAAGACAGGTATATGCTGGTTTTAAAAACCTTAACCAAAAGAAATTACATTTAAACTGAGTGGAGATGAAACAATACAGACTTTGGCATAGTATTTTACATTATAATTTACAGATGTTAATCTTCACTGCTTTGCGTATTGTGAGACATGTATATGCTGGTTTTAAAAACTTCGACCCAAAAAAATGTCATTTAAAGTGTGTGTAGATAAAACAGCACAGATTTGGGTCTAGTATGTCACATTATCACACAGATGTTTTTGTCCACTACCCTGCATGTTGTAAGACACGTATATGCTAGTTTTAAAAACTTCAACCCAAAAATTTAAATTTGAACTGTGGGGAGATGAAACAAAATAGAATTATGTCTAATATTTCATGTTATCCCTCACAGACATTTTTGTCTGCTGCCCTTCTACTTGTAAGGCATGTATATGCTGGTTTTAAAAAAAATTAAACCCCAAAACATTTTACATTTGAACTGTGTGGAGATGAAACAACACAGATTTATGGCTAATATTTCACATTATCACTCACAAATGTTATATTCCCACTATTAACTATGTGGAGACACACTGACAAATAATTCAGACTAGTATTTCAGGTGTTTTTAACTGAAATACTACATCTATCGTCTGGATGGTAAAACACATGTTGTACAGTTTTGTGCTTTTTCACTCTGTTTTGATGTAAGACACTGCAAGACCCATCCACCCTCATTCACAGTCCGCCACAGAATGACATTCTGCTCATTCTGCAAGGACACCTCCCTGTCTGCTGCAGCACTGATTGGCTCATTCAGGCTGTCTGACGGTAAATCAGCCAATCAGGGCCAGCTCTCACCCCCCCCCCCCCCCACCAACACCACTTCCTCTAAAGGTCATGTGAGCATCCTTATTCTTCCACGTTAGGGATTTTTACCCATGCCATGTGAAGCAAAATGGTGAAAAATTTCACTTTCATGAGCTGGCCAAAACCAATTAGTTAAACACTGGTTCACTCGTTGTTAAATTAAACCCATTTAAAGAGTTTCTATCATCAGAAATTCTGTTACGTAGCTGACTGACATTAGCGATGTGCTAATGTCAGCAGTACATAACAGTGTTCTTTATACTTTTGTCCCTGCCGCCGTTCTCCTAAAAAAGACACTTTTAAAATATGCTAATTAGCCTGAGGGTGTTGATTCAGCACCTAGAGGCTAGGTCTACTAACAATTTATCACGACCAAGTCCTCCGTTTAGCCCGCCCCGCTTGAGTGACGTCCGACTTCTCCTGATCGGCGAAGAAATCCCTTGCCTGTGCCGTCCACTACTGTTATGTACTGCTGACATTACCACATCGCTAATGTCAGTCAGCTACATAACAGAATTTCTGATGATAGAAACCCTTTAAAGGGAACCTGTCACCGGGATTTTGTGTATAGAGCTGAGCACATCCGCAATAGCTCTGTGTGATTCTATTGCGTAAAAAAAAAAAATTTGATACATAAATAAATTAATCTGAGATGAGTCCTGTAAGTGAGATGAGTCAGGTTAATTTGCATATGTATCAAATCGTTTATTTTTACCCAATAAAAGCACATAGAACTATGGGAACTGGGTATTGCGGATGTGCTAGCGGCCATCTAGCAACCCATGTCCTCAGCTCTATACACAAAATCCCGGTGACAGGTTCCCTTTAAGCATTGAAGCTGCACCATATTTATCTCAGTAGCCTATGGTGGATGAAAGCTGGAAGAAGCTAGACACGTGTATCCAACTTTATAACACCTATTGGACACTTACTTTGCAACAGAATTTTGTGCCAATATTTTGGAGCAATTTGGGTGCAAAATGTTATATCTTAGGCTATGCCCCCTTATGTTGAGCAATGCCCACATGGTGAACCAGATGCATTGGATTTTTTCTAAAAGTACATGCACTTATTTGCGCAAATAAAAGCCAACTTTTGGACCATTTTACAGTTCGGTCAAGGTGCAATCACATAAGTAATGGGCCATTATTCAAAATAATAATAATAAGGGTGAAAAAAAAGCAAAAAACTTATGTAACAGCAATATCTACATGCAGGAGCATAATTTGCTTAAATTAATCCAAATTAAAACTGGTTCTGTTTGTATGTATCTTACAGAGAACATTAAAATGCATTTATCATTAATTGGCAACATATCCTCAGGGGCACAATCAACAATATATAGTCAATCAGCACTCTTTACCATTTAACTGACCAGAATAATTTGCTGCACTTGTTATTAATACAAAATAAGCAACTTGTCTTCAAGACTTTCAGTAAATAAGCACATAAATGAGGTACATCCGTCAGAAACTTACCTTTTGGCCACAAAGCTAAACACAATATAAATTAATGGACTGTGGTTAACCCCATATGTCAGTGTATAGTTGCATGTTAAATAACTTTTATTACAAATAATGAGCTAGCAGTTAAACTTATGACCACACATGATGGCATATTCACACCCGCTTTGTAGGCACCATTCATTCAAGGACTGCATGCAGGACTTTTTTCTGCTAAAAAAAAAAAAACTTAATGCAGCCCTATTATAGTCAGTGGGGTCTGTTTAGCTCCTTTTGGTCAGTTACTTGCACTTCCTTTATTTTGGCTTTGCTCCTCTGATGGAGCCGAACAACAGAAATGACTAGTGCAGTGAACATGCCCTGAAATAGATATAGGAATGAATACAATGCCAATTAGTGTTAGATATTATATGAATTCCTGGGTGCACTACAAGGCCACTGCTTATATTGACATATATGTTTTAGATTTGTTAAATACAGTATGTTATGTTATGTGTATCCTCTGTAGGGCCCTCCTGGCATTCCTGGCCGAAATGGTGACAATGGAAATCCTGGTCTACCAGGTCAACCTGGTCTTCCTGGCCCCCCTGGAATTTGCGAGGGTTGTGGGCAAGGCGCAATAGGTGGGGGAGATGGGGTAAGTATTTTATTGTTAAGTAAGGCTATGTTCATTTTTGATTTTAAAGATCTATTCACAGTCTTGGCTGCAAATCCTGTCTCATTTGACATGATGAATACAACAAAAACCATGACAGAACCCAATGGATCCCATTCACTTATATATGGTGGCATATGTCATACAATAGAGCCACAATTGTGTTGAGATTTTTAAACAAACACACTAGACACATGTGAGATTACAGTCTAAAAGGAGTAGAATTGACTGTTAAATGGATAGGTTGTGGTTAAAAAAAATGCACACTAAAAATGCACACTAAATGCTTGCTACTATAAAATATAAAATGTGTTTTTAACAGATTTATGTTAATTAAAAGCAGAAATTCAGATAAAGACAGTGGTTAGCATGTGTGCCTAGCAGTACTGGGGCCCTGGCTTCCGAATTATATTAAATCAAGGCAAACATCTGCATGCAGTTGATATGTTCTTCCCGTACTTGTGTTGGGTTCCCATACTGTTCTCTGGTTCTCTCCAGCACCTTCAACACTACAAAACTGTCCATTAAAATTGGCTATAGAGATAAGGAAGTCAAATTATGAGACTGTAATTAGTAATGGAAAGCTCTATACAGAGATCAATGATGGATGAATCATAGATAGATAGGTAGATACCATAGATGACAGATAGAAAGATAGATACTGTAGATAGATCAGGTAGATTGATACTGTAGATCAGCCTTTCCAAACCGTTTGAACATTACAGAATTCATAGAAAATCTTATGTTAGGAAGCCCCTACCAAATCCCAGATCAAACCAAACTATGTCCCACTGGTAACCAGCAATATTCTGTCAGATCCAAGGTCAGATAAATAAAACATTTACCTACAGTATCTCTGCTCACTCCCATTGTTACTTTTCTTCACATAATGGCTCAAATTTTAATACTGGCATTACTGTTTTATTTTTATTTTATTTTCTACAGATCTACCGTCCTCAGTATGACTCCAAATCTGGATATGATTTCAAATCTGGCTCAGGTCAACTAGGGGGTCAAATGATGCTTGTAAGATTTATTTATTTATTTTTTATAGACATCAATTCCCACTGTTCTTGAGGTCTATTCATTTACACCTTAAAACGGAAAGCCAAAACGCCAGTGTGAAAGTAGCTTTCACACTGGCATTTTGGTTTCCGTTTGTGTGGTCCATCATGGGCTCTCACAAGTGGTTCAAAACAGATCAGTTTTGCCCTAATGCATTCTGAATGGAAAAGGATATTTAACATTAATATTTAACATTTAAAAGCTTTTAGGCTCAGATCATACGACCAAACAGCTAGTTTACAATGTTTTTTTTTGTCATGAGTGTAAAATGTATATACCATTAAGGAAGACCTGCCACCTCTAACACTTAGGCTTCAGAAGGCCTGGACAGACCACCAGTAGAAAAGATAATTTGATCTGCTGACAAGCACGATCACACCCACAGTTTCATTGTCCACCATCCAGACACAGGTGGCACCTTCATTACACACTCCTGTCTCTGCTTGAACCATTTCCAAGCACTTAGCAGAAGTAAATTTGGTGTCAAAGTCCCCATTACATGTCCTTCCAATGACAGGCACATGGACTGCTACGAACTTGAACTGTGTCATATTTAGCGATTAATCTAGGTTTTATTTGGGATCCCACAATGGTTGGGTTTGATAATGGAGGTCTCATGGTGAGTACTTCAATCCTGCCTTTGCTGCTGAGAGACACCCTGCCCCACTTGCTGGTGTGATGATCTGAAGAGCCATCTCATATGACAGTTGGTCCTCCGTACTTTAAAATATAGAACTTTTTTTCTGTACAGGGCTGAGATGCTCTAATAGAGGGGTCTGAATTTTCTCTTTGCTCAGTCAGCCAGCTATTCTGACAGGCCCCTTATCTCTGCTCTCTGACATCATAAATACTCATTATAGCTCAGTTCTTATCTTACTGATAAGAATGTGGCTTAAATCAGTGTGTATGTCTTCTTAGTAATGATAAGAGTTATTAGATGACCAAAGTGAAAGTAAAAAGTACTATTCACACAGCCAGACAATTAACCTTTTGTGACAGAACCGTTCAATATTTTTTAATAAAGACCAATTGAAAAAAAGATTTTAGCCCAAAATGACAAAAATGCAATAATAAAAAAAATTGCCCCCAAAGGTGTACATAGTCTTTAAAGAATATTTGTTTGACATAGCAGTACATAAGTAGAATCAACAATGGCAGATACTTACTGTAGTATTTCCTGGAGCTAGATAAACCATCATAAGATATATTCTTAGTATAGTGCAGACGTTTATGATATTAATAACCACTAAACCCCTTTACTATAATGTTCTGAAAATAAAGACAAGCTGTACACATTGGGGCAGATTTACTAATCCTGTCTAAAACGTAGGCAGAATATATTTAGGCAGACAGTATAAAGATGTGCCAGATTTAACACAGTGGCTCATTTTGTGCCAAAATTTTGGCACACCTTGTCACACATACCTTAAACCACCTTTTTTTGCAAAGCCAGATCTCTGGCTTAGTTGGAAAATCAAAGCAGACACAGTAGATTATTCTTTTTTCTTTTTTTTGCATTTGCTTCATAAACAGGTCTAAAACAAGCTGCTATATAAATGCATCATTTGGGTGCATTTCACAACAAAGTATAGCCACAGTCACATTAGTAAATTTTCTCTGTTGCACCTTTTCCAGCAGTGCAGTATTGGTAGGTGAGCTACATATACACCAAATGTAATAACTGGAAATAATCTTAAGGAAATCTTCTATCTTGCCTTTTTATTTAGGGTGCACCTGGACCTGCTGGACCTCCAGGACCACCCGGACCAGTTGGCCAACCCGTAAGTATATTAAATTACAATAGTAATATCTTATTGTATTGTGGACTGATATGATCAATTGGTATGATCTCAAGTATGGCTTCCCATGATAGTGGCATTGGCTCAACAAAGTAAAATAAATTCATTATTAAATAATTCAACTATTATAAAATAAAATTATCTTCCAAATGCTGAGCATAAATCAGAATTGACATAATTTTGTAAGTACTACCACATAACTAGACTGTACAGAATAGAGTTGGAGTAGGTAGAAGGAACTGGTTTACGTGCCCCACAGTTGTAAAGGGATCATCCATTTTTTTTTAACCAGCTGGTGAACCATATTACTTTTTCTAAACTACTGCACAAAACTGCTGAGGCCAGGGATTGGACACAGGAGTCCTATGCAGTACATGGACATGTCACTGCTGAAGTCAGAAAAAGTTAGGGTGTACATTTATTAAAACCAATGTTTTAGATGCCAGTCTTAATTAAGCCCCATAGCTGTCAGAGGATCCGCTAGAGTTATGAAGAGGCGCAAGCCTCTCCATAACTTTGGCACATCCAGTGCCAGTTCTGAATGTAAGACAACTTCCAAGCTGTCTCAAATTTAGACCATTTTCTATGCATAAAACAGGTGTAAAGAATGATGAATGGGACAGGCCTGCTAGCCCACCCCCTTTCCCACCCACAATTTTAGACCTGGTGTGAACGGGGAAAAGTTGCAGATAGCAGTGCAAATAATTTAGGCATATTCCAGATAGGTAAATGACAACTTAAGTTTTAATATATGCAAATGAATAAATTATTTTACAGTCAAATGTGAGGCTATCCAGCAGCTAAAGCTTGTCTAAAACTGGGTCAAGCAAAAGGACAATGATTCCAAGCATACCAGCAAATCTCCAACAGAATGTCTAAAATAGAAAGGGTGTTGCATTGACCCACACAGTCCAGACCTCAACCCAATAGTAATACTGTGCTGAGATCTTAAGAGAGCTGTGCCTAAATGAATACCCACAAGGGGAAATGAATACTGTCCATGAGAGATTCATGAGTCTGTAAGTGTTCTGCCTTGTGCTGTAGAGTAAACAATTACGAGTATCCATTTTTTTATTTTGTTTTATTTATAGGTGTATTTGTAACTAGTTTGATGTTCTACTATTTTACTTCTGTTTAAGTGTATACTTATAAAAAAATAATAATAATAATAATAACGTACTTAAGATATAACACTTACTATAACAATGTTGGTTATGCCTTACTTAATGATAAATGCTTTTATTTCATCTTGTTTCTATTTATAGGGAGCTCATGGTTATCAAGGGCCCCCAGGTGAATCTGGACAGCCTGGACCACAAGTAAGTAATTGTGCAGAGATTGGCAGATGTCTCACTGGCATTAACTGCTGGTGAGATGGGTGTATTTTTTTTTTTAGAAGTCCATTGTTCATGTTTAGAAATTTACTATATGATGTCATTACTTGGTACAACTAAATTTTTAAATATAGCCAAGCACTAAGAGAGAAAGGGGCACCGAAGACAGAGCATGGAGTATCACTTGTATTTAACTAATAAACAGTTCAAACAAGAAACACACCCAAAGTCTAACAAAATATATGAAACTACATTAATCCACACAAAAAAAGAAATTATATATATGTATATTATAATATATAGTGCCATATTTGCATTTTTGGGGGAATATCTCAGGAATTGTACGCGCTAGAGAGCGGAGACCCGGTCTAAAACCTTCACGGACACCTGATGTACCTGTGTGCCAAATTTCGTTATTGTAAATGTGACGGTGCAGATTCCTTTAGCGGACATACATACACACACGCACACACACACACTCAGCTTTATATATTAGATGTATATTAGATTTGTCTGCTTCTTGTTTGAACTTTTTGACTGCAGAACATTATTAAGGGGTTTTCTGGTTTAGGTTTTGTCTTTATCAATATTTTGAAAGATCCCCATTTGCTGTAATTCAAGAGCATTCAGTGTATACTTTCAGAGAATAAAAAGCTGTTGTGGTCATGTGATGAACTTGTTAGACTTACTACTCAATTATTACAGCTCCCTCTTGTAAGTAACCACTAACCTGTGTGTCAACCTCTGACAGTAATGTCTCATTTACATGGGCAGATTATTAAGACAATTATTCAGAACATATGATCATCCCTGATAATACCAGTGTAAATGGTCCTTTGTAAACTGGGCTGTGCTGCAGCCATACATCAGGAGGGTCATTTTATCATTTGAGATCGTTTTCATGCCCTTTTTAAGTCTGGTTAACATTGTGTGGTTACACCATATTTATGAAATGGTGCACAATTTTTATGTATTTGCAATGCACTGTGTTATATTACTTAGTCTTAAAAAAAAAACGTGAGGGGGCTGCCTGATGTAAGATCAGACTTTTTTGAAACTTTTCTGCAAAAAGTATTGCAGACACTAAATGTGCAATAATTTAGGTCTAATCTCACTTTTAGCACTTAAACCTAGACTACTGTGAAAAATGTTGAGGATCACAAAATTTCAAAATGGAAATGAGGAAATATTGCAATTATCATGATTTGCAACTTTTTTATCCCACAAAATTGACAGATCTGATTTTATAAATTAACCCCCAGTTCTATATGGGAATGAATATATATTGCATATAGTGCTCTGTACCACTCTGCTGACACTATTAACAGAAACTTATAAGCACGCAATCTTCAGCACTGCTCACTGGCCATATTTGTAATCATTTCCATAGCGAAAACATTTAATTTAAGAGATTGTTAATAGTGCATAATAAAAAGTCACTTTGAAAAAAAAAATGCTTGACATGATTGCTGTAATATGGTTAAAAGCCTCTAGATGTCTCTCATAGTTTATAAAAAAGCAACAAACTGTTTGTTTCCTGCATACAGCAACTGCTGCCACATATTATATTTTAGTTCCTGGTG